>NW_006400208.1:471641-484225 GCF_000299155.1 Elephantulus edwardii | reverse complement strand
CCATGATACATCTTCAAGGATATGAACATGTATGGCTAAGCACAATTGATAACAGTGCATCTAAATTCCAAAATCAATCTCCATAGTAGTCTATGTGTTTCCTACTGTCAAGGGGGCCCTTTGGAGTGGTGGGAGAAGACCTTCACCCTGAAACCCACAGTGTCCCTTTTCAGCAGGAAGTAGCTGGGAGAATGCACCATCCCCTTTTTTTGTGAATCGGGGTGGAGTCTGTCTCAGGGAGGAGTGGTGGGGAGTGGCAAGGGGCACACTGACAAAGGAGATTAATCAGAACTGGCTTTGACAAGCACTGTGGCAATTGGACAGTTGAAACAGACATGGGGGGGGAAAGATGAACGAACTGGGGATGAGGGTGGAGAGAACAGTGAAACAATGAATGAGTGAAAACCCAGAGTCTCTGTAAATGTTCATTAAAACTAATAAAATTTAATTAAAAAAATTAAAAAATAAAAGGGTTTTGTATAGCTAATTTATTTTAAAAGAATTAGTGAAAATCAGGTTAAAAATGTCCCAGACGTACAGCTTTTTCTGTCATACCATCTCATTACCTCTAACATCAATTATTCCTCTCATTTTTATTCCCCAAATCTGTAATTTCCAACTATCAATTATGGTCTGAATTGTTGCTAACTTACACATTGAGTCACCAACTATTACTGATGCATCTTAATTGCATTTTCAATCAATTTCATACTACAGAATTTGATAGATATTATCAATTTCTTATTTTTTTTTACTTTAGTTGTATATTTTATATTTGCCATGTTGGCAGGCCTTCCTTGTATGTGTATGGACATTATCTTTTCACTGACATCATTGTTCTTCAGGTTAGATCTCGAAATGTTCTTTTTGAGAGTGTTTGGGACATCATTTATCATCAATTTTTCATTCATAGCATAATGTTGTTGTTGTTCTTGCGTGCCATTGAGTCATTTGCGACTCAAAGCAACCCTATGTATAACAGCCCTAAACCCAGCTCTGTCCTGTGCCAGTCTCACTGTCTGCGACACACCCACCCCAATTACCCCCGTCAATGAAGCAATCCACCTCCGAGGGTCTTCCCCTCCTGCGCTGTCCCTCCACCCTACCAAGCATGATATCCTTCCCCAAGGACTGGTCCCTCCTTGTAACATGTCCAAAGTATGTCAGACGAAGCCTCAGAATCCTTGCCTCCGAGGAGCAGACTGGTTTAACCCTCTCTAGGGTGAACCTGTTCATTTGCTTAGCAGTCCTCTTCTCCAGCACCACAGCTCAAAGGCATCAATTCTCCTTCTACCCTCCATAGTCATTGTCCAGCTCTCTGATGCATAGCAAGTGATTGCAAAGATCGTGGCCTGTATCAGGCACACCTTAGTCTCCAGAGTGACACTATTGTGCTTCAGTACTTCGGAGAGGTCCTTAACAGATTTTCCCATTGAAATACTTCTTTTAATTTCCTGACCTCTGGTGTCAAGAGTGTTGTCTGTGGAGTCAAGTAAACGAAAGTTGTTAACAATCTCAGTCTCTTCACCATCCATCCTGATGCTGCCAATTGGCCCAGTGGAGAGAATCTTTGTCTACTTGATATTGAGCCTTAGTCCATATTGAAGGCTGCAGTCCTTGACCCTCTGAAACAACTGCTTCAGGTCATTCTCAGTTTCAGCAAGCAGGGTTGTGTTATCTGCATAACACAGATTGTTGATGAATCTTCCACCAATCCTGATGCCACACTTCTCCTCATAGAGCCCAGCCTCTCGGATAATCTGTTACGCATACAGGTTGAAAAGGTATGGAGACAGGACACATCCCTGGTGTATGCCCTTCTCAATTTTGAACCATGCAGTGTTCCCTTGCTCTGTTCTGAAGACTGCCTTCTGGTCGAAGTATAGGTTTTGCATTAGCATGATCAAGTGTTCTGGGATTCCCATTCTTCTCAGAGTTAGTCACAGCATATGGCATAATAGATAATTAAAAATGGCTAATGCCAGTCCATTTCAGTTCAGGAATACCTAGTCTATTCTATGGACCTCTGGTGATTCAGTCTAGAGGCAGATGGTTTGAATCTACCAGCTGTACCTTGTGTGAAAGATGGACAATATCCTTTCATGTGATTTTAAACCTCTGAAAAAGAATCCCTAGAGGGTCAACCATAATTTAAGTTTGGTTTGACTGCTTTCACACACTCACCTCCTCCATTTCCCACCCCCTTCCCTAATTCTTTAGTGTGGGGAATTCTGATGGCTAGTCTGAAGGATGTTGTGCAGCTAACCAAAAGGTTAACCAAAATGTGCATCCCTAGCAGTTCAAATCCACTAAGGGTTCCCCAGGAGAGAGACAATCTTCTGCTGTTGCAAGTCACAGCCTCAGAAAACCCAATTTGGGGTGGGAGGAGTGTCACTGTGATTCAAAAGGGACTCAAGTCTTAGTCTGTAAGCATTTTCCACCATGAGTGACTTTGTTGAAATTTGATATGAAGGTGAAAATGTTCTATCATTGATGACTTTGCTGATATTTTAAATACAGATGGCTTAGTGTCTAGCCTCACATAAACCAATACAAAGTAAACTGACATATAAGTTGTAAATAATCCTGAAATAGAAGAAAATGTTTGTGTTAGGGCTCTGTTTATTGTTTTTCTTTTTACTCTTCAGTTTCTTTCAATCTCTCTATCACACAAGAACATCAAATTGTCTATCCTTTGGCTTTACTAATTTATAACAGGTTTGTTCTGTGAATGCTCAGGTAGACCTGAATACAATGTTAATCTTTGAAAAGTTTCAAACATCATCCAAACATTCTGTCCTCTCACAGGAATGCCACACGTTAAAACCAACATCTTAGTTGATTTTGTTTCCAGAAATTTGCAGGAGAAACGCTATGGGAACCCTGGGAGATAACATTAAGACACACAACCTCACTGTGTCTCATGGTCTGTGAATCACAGATGCTGACACACTTTATGTCACTTGCTCACCCACCAGTGTGTTTCCAAGGATGTAAATTACATAGAAACAGATCGCCCATGTTTCACCCCTAGAATGGCTGGTGTATTAGAACTGCCAGTGAGAGGCATGAACTTTGTATTTAGCAGTAAAACGTGTATGGATTATGCTGTCAGAGCTCCCTGGTACTTTACACTAGTGCAGAACAACCTGATGTTTTTCTGCTTATAAATCTTCCAGACTGCTCACACACTCACATAGGTTAAGAGTTTATTATTTATTTCCCCCTTCCATTCCTCTGAACCGTTATTTCACTAATTTTATTTATTTATTTTAAAATTAAATGAAAAATATCTTGCAAAAAAATAAAAAAGTAGTCTCAATTAAATATAAAAGCTGCTAAGTGGAAACTGTTTTCTACAGTATTTATGACTAAATTGCCAATATAATGACCTAACATTCCCAATATTTAGTATGTATTTCCTAAAAACGAAAAAAATATCTTTCTACACAATGACAATGACACTTTTAAGCTTAGGAAATTAACTTAGATTAATTACTTCATTGTTTTGCCATTTTTCTAAATAATAAGCAGATCCAGTCAAAGCTATGTTGTCACACTTGTTTAGTCTTGTTTACTTAGATCCATCAGTGTGTTCTCTATTGCTCCATTCTCAAGGCCTTAATACATTTTTGCATATATTTTTTGACACATTTCTTTACATAAAATGGGAGTTATGCGTTAAATTAACCACACTCATTCAATATTGTACCACTGTTGTTATGAACCATCTAGTTGGAACTGACTTACAGCTGACTCTCCAGTGGGTTTTCAAAGGTTGTAAAGCACTAGAGAGGAGATTGTTAATTTTTCTCCCACAGTACAACTGATTAGAACTGAGTGCCATTAGGTTGGCAGCACAATTCCTTGTCATGAGGCCACCAGAGTTCCTTAAATGTTCAACTGGACTAGCTAGATTAGTAAGACAAGAAAGAGGAAGAAAATGTATACAAATAAAAAAATAAGAAATAAAGCTATCCTTTCCCACAGATGATATATTTATAAATTTAGAAAATCATAGATATCACATAAGAAAACTTGTGGATCTAGTGAGAATTCAGAAATATTCCATTGTATAAGAACACCACACACCAAAAAGCAGTTAGATTTATTTACAGTAAGATGAAGTACTTTAAAAAAATTTAAAAATTAAAATAAAAAGTTAAATTTAAAAATAATTTAAAAATCTTGTTATTAATTGAGTTGATTGTCACTCATGTTCTTATTGTTAGGTGTTACTGAGTTGACTCTGAGTCAACAGTCTACCTTTTGAATAGCAGATTGAAATCCTGCCTGATCTGTGCCAGCTTCACAATCTCTCCCATGTTTAAGCCTATTGTTTCAGTCACTGTGTCAATCCAATTCTTTGAGGACCTTCCTCTTCTTTACTGACATGCTACTTTTCTAAGCAGGATATAATTTTCAAGGATTGACTACTCCTAATAATATACCCAAATTATTTGAGACCAAATTTCACCGTCCTTGCTTCTAAAGAATGTTCTGGCTACACTTCTTCGAGCAGATTTATTTGTTCTTCTGGCAATGCTTTCAGTACTCTTTGGCAATACCACACTTCAAAGGCATCCGTTTTTCTTTGGGCTTCCATATTCACTCTCCAACTTTCACTTACATGAAAATAGCATGGCTTGGGGCAGGTGCCTTTTGGTCTTTAAATGGACATCTTTGCTTTGTAGCCATATAAAGAGGTTCTTGCCAGCAAATTTTCCTAGTGCAGCATATCTTTTGATTTCTCGACTGCTACTTTCATTGGTGTTAACTGTGGATTCCAGTAAAATTAAGTCCTTGACAAACTCAATCTTTTCTCTATGGTCCAGTTGTGAGTATTATTGTTTGACCAGACAATATTCTAGAACTATTCACAAAGTATTTAAAGCCCTGTTATTTCAGAAGTTGATGGCCAGGCTTGCTTCTTAGTCTATTTTAATCTGGAAGCTCTATTGAAACCTGTTCACCATGAATGACTCTCTATTATTTGAAATACCAGTGGCATAGCTCCCAGTATCACAACAAAACCCAAATCATCATAGGACCGAAAACAGACGAGTACAATGAAATGCAACGAGTACATCACTATGCCATCAGTGTTCCTACTCCAAAAAAATAAATCAATAGAAAATACTATTAAAAATAGATACAGAAAGGATAGAAATATTTAGGAATTACCCTAACCAGAGATATCAAATACTTATAACATGAAAATCCAAAAACAAAACAAATAACAAATTACTACAAGAGACTAACAAAAACCTACACTAATGGAAGGCTATTACGTTATATTAGACTTGAAAATTTAATATAGTGAACATATCAACAATATTGTTGTTATTGTTAGTAGCCATCATAGCAGAACTATGAACCACAGATCAGAACCTTGACTTGTTTTCATGATCTCTGTTCTGCTCAAGACAATTGTGATAGTCACTGTGTCAATACACCTCATTGAGTGTCTTCCTATATTTCACTGACTCTCGCTCAACATTTCTGAGCATGATGTCTTTCTCCAAAGACTAGTTTCTTTTGAAAATATGTCAAAAGTAAGTGAGAGAAAGTTTCAGCATTCTTCTAAGGAGCATTCTAGTTGCACTTCCTTCAAAACAGGTTTGTTTTTTCTTTTGAAAGTCCATGGGGTATTCAAAACTCTTGTCCAACACCATAATTCAAAGGCATCAATTCTTCTCTGTCATCCTTAGTCACTGTCCAGCTTTAAGATGCATGGGAAGCTTGAAAACACCATGGTCTGAGTAAGGCACACCTCGGTTTTTAAACTAATAGTTTTATTACTTAGAATTTTGTTTAAGTCCTTAACAGCAGGTTTTCCCAATGCAACACATCTGTTGATCTCTTTACTGTTGCTACCATGAGTGTTGATTGTGAATACAATGAAATTCTTGACAAACTTCATTATTTTTTCCATCTATAGGAAGACGCTCTAGATTCAGTGTCTGGGGTAATGGGGATAGGTGTGTCAGAGATAGTAATATTGGCACAGTATAGAGCAGGGTTTAGGGCTGTTGTACACAGGGTCTCTATGAGTTGCAGGCAACTTGATAGCACATAACAACAACAACAATAACCTCACAATGGTTCCAGTGGTGGCCTAACAGAAAGAAGATGTGCTGCAATACCGGTTCAAATCCACCAGCTGCTCCATAGGAGAAGGGTGGGCCATCTCCTCCCAAGCGATTAACTGTCTTGGGTTAGCTATGGGTTGCTTCTGACGTGATGGTACAGAACAACATCATGATGTTGTTTACTGGTCCAGTGGTAGTGTTTGATATTTTGCAGCAAGAGCTACAAGTCTTTTTCAGTTTCTGAAAGCAAATTTGTATCATCTATGTAATGCAGTTTGTTGATGAATCTTCCTCCAATCCTGGTGCCACATTTTTCTTCACATAGACCAGCCTTTCAAATAATTTGCTCAGCCTACAGACTGAATTGTTGAGATTGAGAAAGGATACAACCCATGAACACTTTTTCGGATTTTAAACCATGCAAGACTTCCTTGTTTTGTTTGGACACAACTTAGGTACAAGTTTCAAATGAGCACAATTAAGTGTTCTGGGATTTCAATTATGTTACCCATAATTCGTTATGATCACATAGTCACATGCCTTTGCATAATCAAGAAAACAAAAGTAATATATTTCTGATATTCTCTTTTAGTCAAGATCCATGTGACATCTGCAATGATATCCCTGGTGTCATGGCCTCTTCTGAATCCTTCCTGAATTTCTGGTAGTTCCCTGTCAGTGTACTGCTCCACCAATTTTAATGATGGAGAAAGTAATAGTCAGCAAGATTTTACTTACATGTGATATTAATTATATTGTTGTATAATCTCCACCTCCTCAAATTTGGCCTAGTGTTAAGAAGTTACACTACCATCCCAGAGGCATGTGGTATGAATCTACCAGCTGCTTTGTAGGGAAAAGATGAGCAACATTCTTCCATGAGATTCACATGCTCTGAAAACCCACTATGGGTCAGTTCCAACTCAACAGCACAAAACAACAATAAATACACATATTAAATACTATAAAATGTGATAAAGTTATTATGTAAGTGAATAAGCATAAGTGTGAAAAGGCTATTAAAGATCTGTACTACAAAAGAAAAGACTTGTGTTAGAAAATATTCCTGGAAGAACAAACTGGGAGGAGGGTGGAGAGAGTGGTGCAGCAATGAATGAGTGGAAGCCCAGAATCTCTGTAAATGTTTATGAAAATTAATAAAATATAATTATAGGAAAAAAAAGAAAATATTCCTGGGACTTTGGTGGGAAATCTGCAAGAACAGCGGAGGGAGTGCCGAGCCGGGGCTTTTGACCCAGCCTTCCCAACCCCCTCTGCCTACAATTTGCAGGTCAGCCCTCAGGCCAGGAAGACAATCATATATGCCACATCTATAAGATTTATCAAACTCCCCTAAAATACTCATGTACCATTGAGGATTAAGTTACGTGGGGAATCAAACTGATTTCTGGCCTGAGTACGTAGGGCCCACTAACTCAAACAACTGGGAGATCCTTAGCATATCCAAAGAGTGGGGAAGCTATTCCAGAAAGGGAACAACAGATTTCCTCCTTCATTATTTAGGTTCCCCCAAGGCCCTCCCCACGTGTACCACGTGTATCGGTGTGCGCTTCCTCGTGAGCGTTGGAGTGCCCATGCACCCTCTACACACTACTCTTGTTTCTGCCCAACCTTCTTCTGGAGCTGTGACGTCAAATAAAAAAGCAGCTACCACCTCAGACACAAAGAACTCTGCCACACCAATGGCCCGTAGAAAGCAAAGTGCTTCACTTGTCCCACTAGCCCAAAGCAATATATCAACCCCCAAAGAAGACACAGTAGCAATTGATTTCCTGGAGCCAGAAAGCCTGATGGAACTTTCTGATACTGATTTTAAAAGAACAATGATTGAATATTTTCAATGGATAAAAAAGAAACTTGGCCACCCAGCGCTGAAACTTGAAACGTCCTTGCGCTGGGCCCGCCCCCACTCCCACCCCTCCTGCTGGCTCGCCAGCGTGCCTCACGGCTGGGCTCCGGCTCCCCTCCCTCCTTCTCTATCATGCCTAGCAATGGCAGCCGCAGCAGAGCAGCAACAGTTCTACCTGCTCCTGGGAAACCTGCTCAGCCCTGACAGTGTGGTCTGGAAACAGGCGGAGGAAACCTATGAAAATATCCCAGGTCAGTCAAAGATCACATTTCTCTTACAAGCCATCAGAAACACAACAACCGCTGAGGAGGCCAGACAAATGGCTGCTGCTCTCCTGAGACGTCTTCTGTCCTCTGCATTTGATGAAGTCTACCCAACTCTTCCTTCCGATGTTCAGACTGCCATCAAGAGTGAACTGCTAATGATTATTCAGATGGAAACGCAATCTAGCATGAGGGGAAAAAAATTGTGATATTGCTGCAGAGCTTGCCAGGAATTTAATAGATGAAGATGGTAACAATCAGTGGCCTGAAGGTTTGAAGTTCCTTTTTTATTCCGTCAGTTCTCAAAATGTGGGACTACGGGAAGCTGCACTGCACATATTCTGGAACTTCCCTGGAATTTTTGGGAACCAGCAGCAGCACTATTTAGACGTCATCAAACAGATGTTAGTTCAGTGTATGCAAGATCAGGAGCATCCATCGATCAGGACATTATCTGTTCGAGCTACAGCTGCATTTATACTTGCAAATGAGCATAGTGTTGCTCTGTTCAAACATTTTGCAGACTTATTGCCTGGATTCTTACAGGCTGTAAATGATTCATGCTACCAGAATGACGACTTGGTCCTCAAATCCCTCGTTGAGATTGCAGATACTGTTCCGAAGTATTTGCGCCCTCATTTAGAAGCTACCTTACAGCTAAGTCTAAAGTTGTTTGGAGACACGAGCCTCAATAACATGCAGCGCCAGCTTGCCCTGGAGGTGATTGTGACGCTCTCAGAGACAGCGGCTGCTATGTTAAGAAAACATACCAATATTGTCGCCCAGACTATTCCCCAGATGTTGGCGGTGATGGTGGATCTAGAAGAGGATGAGGACTGGGCCCATGCTGATGAACTAGAAGACGATGACTTTGACAGCAATGCAGTTGCTGGTGAGAGTGCTTTAGACCAAATGGCTTGTGGACTTGGTGGAAAACTCGTTCTCCCAATGATCAAGGAACACATTATGCAAATGCTTCAAAATCCTGACTGAAAATACCGGCATGCAGGCTTGATGGCTTTATCTGCCATTGGCGAAGGATGCCACCAGCAAATCCGCGGGCCTGAGTATCTCACGGAGATGTGGCATTTTATGTGCGATGCTCTCATCAAGGCCATTGGCACAGAGCCAGATTCCGACGTCCTCTCAGAAATCATGCATTCTTTTGCAAAGTGCGTTGAAGTAATGGGAGATGGATGCCTTAATAATGAACACTTTGAGGAACTAGGAGGAATATTGAAAGCAAAACTTGAAGAGCATTTTAAAAATCAAGAATTGAGACAAGTTAAAAGACAAGACGAAGACTATGATGAGCAGGTTGAAGAATCACTACAAGATGAGGATAAAAATGATGTTTATATTCTGACTAAAGTGTCAGACATTTTGCATTCAATATTCAGTAGCTACAAAGAAAAGGTGTTACCATGGTTTGAACAACTGCTTCCGTTAATAGTCAACCTCATCTGTCCACATAGACCATGGCCAGACAGACAGTGGGGATTATGCATCTTTGATGATGTTATAGAACACTGTAGCCCAGCCTCCTTTAAATATGCAGAGTATTTCTTAAGGCCAATACTCCAGTATGTGTGTGACAACAGCCCAGAAGTCAGGCAAGCTGCTGCATATGGCCTGGGCGTCATGGCACAGTACGGTGGAGATAACTATCGTCCTTTCTGTACAGAAGCACTTCCACTGCTCTTAAGAGTTTTTCAGGCTGCAGATTCTAGGACCAAAGAAAATGTCAATGCAACAGAGAACTGTATCTCAGCAGTAGGGAAGATTATGAAATTCAAACCCGACTGTGTAAATGTTGAAGTCTTGCCACATTGGTTATCCTGGCTTCCACTTCATGAAGACAAGGAAGAAGCTGTTCAGACTTTTAATTATCTGTGTGATCTAATTGAAAGTAACCAGCCGATCATTCTTGGCCCAAACAATACCAATCTGCCCAAAATATTAAAAATAATTGCAGACGGAGAAATGCATGAGGCAATTAAACATGATAATCCTTGTGCCAAATGTCTGGCTAATGTCATTCGTTAAGTACAGACTTCTGGAGGACTGTGGACTGAGTGCATAGGACAGCTCAGTCCCGAGCAGCAGGGAACCATCCAGGAGCTCCTGAACTCTGCTTGATGGGCCTTACCAGCACCCACCAGAAACTAACTCCAAATAAACGTTTACCCTTTTGTTTAGGTTTCTTGTTTTGTTTTTGAGCAAAAGAGAACGATAGTGGTTGCAGGCCATTCTTCTGCAAAAACCACAGCAGCAGGAAAAGAGCAGCACTGTTAATGGTGTTTCAGTGGATCTCTGTCCAAGCGCTGAGGAAATGCCCAGTACACCCTACAGTAGCACTGAAGAGTATTTTTCTATTGGTATAACCCACCTGTGAAAAGGTGAAAGGGAAAGAAACTTAATTTTCTCATTAGATGCAAGAAAACAGCTTTAAGACCAGTTACTCAGAATAGATTTGCAAATTGCTTGTAACACCTAGTGTTACTTCTATTAATTGGAGTGTGAGTCTTTTGAGAGGGTAGGAGGAAGGCTTCTACCCTGCAAACCACTAGGTCCAAAAGTTGGGGTGAGGGGAGCAAAACTGAAGTCACGGGACACCTGAAGAAGATCTCATCTTTGATGTCAGCTTCAGTTCTTTTTTCCAGAAGACGTAAGCAGTGACTCCATATTGAAGGCTTCTCACTTCCAGCCCTTGAATGTGAAGTGTCATTGGCATGTCTGGCAGTAGTCTCTCATTCACTCCTCAATAAACAGCATTGAAATACAAAAAAGAAAAAAGAAAGAAAAGAAACTTGATGAATTACAGAGCAGTGCTAGCAAAGATCAGGAGGAGCTTAAAAAAACAATCCAAAACAACACAGAGAAAACACATGAAGCATTAGAGGCATTGGAAAAACAATAAACTGTGATCCAAAATATGAAATCCAAGGTTTCCGATGCTGTTAACATGATGGAGGGACATACGAATAGAGGTGAGAGATGGAAAATAGAATCAGTGAAATAGAAGATAGAATTGTCACCACAGATCTGACTGAGAAAAAAGCAGAATCCAAAAAAAAAAAAAAAAAAGGAAACAGAAGAAAGCTTAAGAATAATGTGGGATACCATTAGAAGAAATAACATTCGCATCATAAGAATCCCAGAATGGGAAGAAGCAAGTAAAGGCACTGAAAAAGTTGTGGAAGAATTACTAGAGGAAAACTTTCCAGGCATAATGAAGAACAACAAAATATATATTCAAGAACCTGGACTTTGCTGGGAGATCTGCAAGGACACCAGAGGTAGTTTCAGGCCGGGGCTTGCGGCCCAGCCTTCATGTGTGCTACCACTGCAGCAGGTACCGACTACAGTTCCCAGAGGTCTGTGGGGAAACGCCATCTTTGTAAACTTGGACTTTGCTGGGAGATCTGCAAGGACACCAGAGGCAGTTCCAGGCCGGGGCTTGTGACCCAGACACCCCACACCCATTTAGGATTAAGTTACTCGGGGAATCAAACTGGATTCTGGCCTGAGTATGTAGGGCCCACTAACTCAAACAACTGGGAGATCATTAGCATATCCAAAGAGTGGGGAAGCTATTCCAGAAAGAGAACAACAGACTTCCTCCTTCATTATTTAGGTTCTCCTGAGGCCCTCCCCATGTGTATCAGTGTGTGCTTCCTCCCTCCCCACTCATGTGAGCGTTGGAGTGTGCAAGCACCCTCTACGCGTTTACTCTTGTTTCTGCCCAGCCTTCTTCTGGAGCAGTGACGTCAAATAAAAAAGCAGCTACCACCTCAGACACAAAGAACTCTGCCACACCAATGGCCCGTAGAAAACAGAGTGCTTCACTTGTCCCACCAGCCCAAAGCAAGATATCAACCTCCAAAGAAGACACAGTAGCAATTGATTTCCTGGAGCCAGAAAGCCTGATGGAACTTTCTGGTACTGATTTTAAAAGAACAATGATTGAATATTTTCAATGTATAAAAAAGAAACTTGATGAATTACAGAGCAGTGCTAGCAAAGATCAGGAGGAGATTAAAAAAAAAATCCAAAACAATGCAGAGAAAACAAATGAAGCATTAGAGGCATAGGGAAAACAAGGAAATGTGATCCAGAATTTGAAATCTAAGGTTTCTGATGCTGTCAACATGATGGAGGGACATCCGAATAGAGGAGAAGAGATGGAAAACAGAATCAGTGAAATAGAAGATAGAATTGTCACCACAGATCTGACCAAGAGAAAAGCAGAATCCAAAAAGAAGGAAGCAAAAGAAAGCTTGAGAATAATGTGGGATACCATTAAAAGAAATAACATCCACATCATAGGAATCCCAGAATGGGAAGAAGCAAGTAAAG
>NW_006400208.1:445280-449055 GCF_000299155.1 Elephantulus edwardii | reverse complement strand
ATGCCTTTGAGCTGTGGTGCTGGAGAAGAGTATTGAGAATACCATGGACTGCTAGGAAAACAAACAGATTTGTCCTGGAAAGGGTTAAACAGGGTCTTTCCTTGGAGTCAAAGATTCTGAGGCTCCGTCTAACATACTTTGGACATGTTGTGAGGAGAGACCGGTCCTTAGAGATGGACATCATGCTTGGGAGGGTGAAGGGACAGCGCAGGGGAGGAAGGCCCTCTATGAGGTGGATTGATTCAGTGAGTGGGATAATAGGGTTGGGAGTGTCAGAGACAGTGCAATTGGCACAGGACAGAGCGGAGTTTAGGGCTGTTGTATATAGGGTCGCTATGAGTCGCAAGCGACTCGACGGCACATAACAACTACAAACACCATCCAATTTGGTACTCTTCTTCTCTTCAATGGTGCATTCAAACCATTCACATTCAGTGTGATTATTGAGATGCAGGGTTTTATTGCTATCATTTTGTTGAGTTCTTTTTGGTGTTGTTGCTACTTACTTTGGTCCATGCTGCTGTCTGTGGTAACTCTGTAAGAAGGAGATCTCTCAGTGTTTCCTGCAATGCTGGTCTTGTTTTTACAAACTTAGGTTCTATTTTTCTGGGAATATCTTGATCTGTTCTTCATATTTGATGGATAATTTTGCTGGGTACAGTATTCTTGGTTGACAGTTGCGTTGTTTGAGTGTTTGATATATGTCCTTCCTCTCTCTTCTTGCCTGCATGGTTTCTGCTGAGAAATCGGCACTTAATCTTATCTGTTCTCCTTTGTAGGTTACTCTTTCTCTCTTGCTGCTTTCAGGATTCTCTCCTTATCTTTGGTTCTGGCAAATTTAACTATGATATGCCTTGGTGTTTTTCTTTTGGGGTCTATTCTATATGGTGTTTGCTCAGCTTCTTGAATATATATTCTCTCATTCTTCATTGTGCCTGGGAAGTTTTCCTCTAGTAATTCTTCCACAAGTTTTTTTGGTGTCTTTACTTGCTTCTTCCTGTTCTAGTATTCCAATGATACGCATGTTATTTCTCTTGATGGTGTCCCACATTATTCTTAGATTTTCTTCTTTTTCCTTCCTTTTTGATTCTGATTTTTGCTCTAGCAGATCACTGGTGATATTTTTATCTTCTATTTCACTGGTTCTGTGTTGTATCTCTTCAATTCTATTTATGTGTCCCTCCATCATGTTCACAGCATCTGAAACATTGGACCGCATATTTTGGATTTTGGTTTCTTGTTTTTCCAGTGCCTCTAGCGCTTCGTTTGTTTTATCTGCATTGTTCGGGGTTGTTGGGGTTTTTTTAAGCTCCTCTTGGTTTTTGCTTGTAGCATCCTGTAGTTCTTCGAGTTTGTCTTTCATCCATTGAAAATATTGAATCATTGTTCTTTTAAATTCTGTGTCAGAAAGTTCCATCAGACTTTCTGGTTTTAGGAAATCCATTGCTACTGCGTCACCTTTTGGTGGTAACATCTTGTTTTGAGTTTGTGTAGTGTGTAGAGTAGCTTGTTTTCTTCGAGACATTGATTTAAACTTTATCTGAAGACAATTTCTCTGAATTTCTGACTCAAGGAAGAGGTCAGTTCAGAGCCTGTGAGAGCAGTCTTTTGTAGGTATGTCAGATCCAGGTGCTCTGGATTAAAGGCAGGTTTATTGACTGACTGGTTCCTGTAGTCACAGGAGTGGAGCCAATTGGGGTGGGGCAGGCTGGGAGGTGAAATAGTCACCAGAGTGGGTCAACCAGTTGAGGGACCTCACTCAGACCTTAGTTGCCCGGCTGTGCTCACAATTGAGGACCCTGGTCGAGTTTCCACTGTCTGTCTCCCAGTCAGCAATTCTCACTCAGTAGCCCCCACCCAGTGGCACTACCCAGTCCCCTAGCCCAGTGCCCCCTGCCTAGGAGAACCAGTCAAATTTCCATAAAGCAGTACAGGTTTAAGATCCTGTGTTTCCTATCAATATAAGTTCTTTTTAGAATTCCTGTTGTCCACATCAAACAACAGACCCACTGGGTCTTTGTGGGGATTAAGAGAATTCAGCCAATTTCCCCACTAAGCTTTCTCCTTTCAAATGGGTCCAGCAGCTTCTGACTTTTGCTGATCCGAGGTGCGCCCTGAAATGTGGACCGCAGTGCAACCCAGACTGTTTTCATACAGTTCCGACTCTAATCCATCAAAAGTTCTTATTCAAATTCCTACTGTCTTCGTTGTGCAACAAACCCACTGTGCCTTAGAGGGTCTTTAGAGAACTCAACCACTTTCCCCACCAAAGTTATCCCTTTCAAATGGGTCCCTCAGAAGCTCGGCTTGCAGTTTCTGGCTTTTGCCGATCCGCAGTGTGGACCAAAATGTGGTCCAGATTGCAATGGAGGCTATTAGCTTGTTCTGAGTCTACTCCAGCAGAAGTTCTGATTCAAATTTCTACTGTCAACATCACGCAACAGACCCACTGGGCCTTAGTGGGGCTGAAGTGAATTAAGCCAATTTCCCCACTAAGTTTTCTCCTTTAAATGGGTCTCTTAGAAGCTCTTCTAGTGGCTTCCAGGTTTTGCCGAGTCCACGTGGCTTTATTCCCACAGTTCCAATACTAGAAGTTTCGACAAAAGTTATGATTCAATTCCTATTGTCCACGCCATGCATCAGACCTTCCAGGTTTTAGTGGGGCTTAAGAGAATTCAGCCAATTTCCCACTAACTTTTTTCCTTTCAGGTGAGTCTCAGTGCAGCTCAGCTCAGCTAGTGGTTTCCAGCTTTTGCCAGGTCCACGATGGGACTGCAGCGCAGGACCGCAGCGTGGCAGGCAGACAGGGCTCGGGTTTTTATGACTTCTAAAATAATGTTTTAGCAAAAGTTCTGATTTAAAATCCTACTGTTCATGTCACACTGTGATGGTGAATTTCTGTGGAGCATAAAGTACTCTCTGGTGTCCCGTCTTTATGCGGCTTGCTATCCCTCTGGCTCTTCAAACTATACTCTCCACGTCCGCCATCTACCTTCCCGACAGTCTATTCTACAGTCAATCTTGACCTTGTTTTGACTGGCAATATTGAAATTTTCAACATTCGTATTCTGCAAATGTGGTAGATTTTATTCATGTGTATTTCATCTACCCAGGTGGCATATATAGCATCATTTTTGCTTCTTAAAAGGTATTTGCAGATAACTAGTAAAATGTGTATGAGGATCCAAGGGAAGGGGGAGGGTAGGAGCAGAGGCATGAGGGTTACATAATTTGATGAGTAGAAGGTGGGGGTGGGTAAAGGAAATGGAAAAGATCTCATGTGAAAACAACATATATGAACTTAGTAAGCAAACCAGTAAAATCCAAAATTGTATTTAAAAAAAATATTTGCAGTGAATTAGTCATTGTTGTTGTTGTTATGTGCCGTCAAGTTGCTTGAGACTCATAGCGACCCTATGTACAATAGCCCTAAACTCTGCTCTGCCCTGTGCTAATCGCACTGTCTCTGACACTCCCATCCCGATTACCCCCATCACTGAATCAAGCCACCTCACAGAGGGCCTTTCACCTGCTACGCTGTCCCTCCACCCTGCCAAGGATGATGTACCTCTCCAGGCACCGGTCCTCCTTACAACATGTCCAAAGTATGTTAGACGAAGCTTCAGAATCCTTGCCTCCAAGGAGCTGCCCGGTTTAACGCTTTCAAGGATGAATCTGTTTTCCTAGCAGTCGATGGTACCCTCAATACTCTTCTCCAGCACCACAGCTCAAAGGCATCAATTCTCCTTCTATCCTCCTTAGTCATTGTCCAACT
>NW_006400208.1:443571-444732 GCF_000299155.1 Elephantulus edwardii | reverse complement strand
ACTTGAGTGTTCGGAGATTCCCATTCTTCTCAGAGTCAGCCACAGTTTGTTATGATCCACACAGTCAAATGCCTTTGCATAGTCAATGAAACACAGATATACATTTCTCTGTTATTCCTTGCTTTCAGCTAAGTTCCATCTAACATTAGCTACAATATCCCTAGTACCATGACCCCTTCTAAACCCAGCCTGGACTTCTGGCAGTTATCTCCTGATGTGCTGTTTGCATGTGAAGTCAATGATATGGTTCTATAGTTTCCACACTCTGTTGGGTCACCCTTCTTTGGGATGGGAACAAATATCGATCTCTTCCAGTCAGTTGGCCAAGTGGTTGTTGTCCAGATTACTTGGCACAACTTGGTGAGCACGTCCAGGGCAGCGTCTGTTAGCTGAAGTATGTCAATTGGTATACCATCTATTCCTGGGATGTTATTTTTTGCCATTTCCTTCAAAGCAGCCTGAACTTCTTCCTTCATCACCATAGGCTCTTGCTCATATGTTGTTCCATGAAATTCTTCTGTGTCTGCCAATTCCTTACAGTATATTCTTTCCATCTTCTTTTAATACTTCTTGGATCATTTAATATTCTGCCTAAAGCATCGTTGGTTATAGAAATTCGAGGTTTGAATTTTTTTTCTGTTCCTTGAGCTTAAGAGATGCTGAGTGAGTTCGGCCCTTTTGATTTTCTGACTCCAACTCCTTGCACATTTCGTTGTAATATTTACTTTGTCATCCTGTGCTGCCTTTTGAAATGTTCTGTTCAACTCTTTAGTATCTTGTATTTTTCCTTCTGCTTTGGCTTCTCTGCGCTCCAGTGTAATTTTCAAAGTCTCTTCTGACATCCATTTTGGTCTTCTCTTCCTCTTCTGTTTTGCAATGACCTGTTTTGCACTCTTCCTTGATGATACCCTTGATATCCTACCACAACTCATCTGGTCTTCACTTATTTGTGTTCAAGGCCTCATACCTGTTCCTGAGATGATTCTGAAATTCAGGTGGGATCGACTCAATGTCATATATGGTTCCCGTGGATTTGGTTTCATTTTCCTCAGCTTCAGCTTGAACTTGCATATGAGTAGTTGATGGTCTGTTCCACAATCAGCTCCTGGCCTAGTTTTCACAGCTGATATTGAGCTTCTCCAGTGGTTCTTTCTGCAGATG
>NW_006400208.1:424988-443458 GCF_000299155.1 Elephantulus edwardii | reverse complement strand
TAAAAAAATTATTTAAAAAAATTTTAAAAACCATTAGAATAAGTATGAGGATCCAAGGGGGGAAGGGTGAAAATAGAGGGAAGAAGAAGGGGGGATAGGGTATTAATCATGGGTTTGCACAATTAGATGGATGGGTGGGGCGAAGGAAATGGGAAAGATCTTGTGTAGAAAAAAAGTATTTAAACTTTGCAAATAAATCAGAATAAAATAAAAATGTATTTGCAATGAATAAGTCATTGATTGTGCAAAATTCAATTAGCCATGCAAAATTCTGTCATAGAAACTCCTACTTTATTTCTATCATCACAGTCATATTTTGCAAATACTAACCCTCCTTTATTTCAAACTTGTTATCTTTAATACATCTTGAGTACATTTTCAATCAATTTCAGGTCACACAAGTTGATAGAAATAACTAATTTCTCTTGCAGTTTTGGTATAAATTTAAATAATTGCTCTTTATTAATAGGTCTTCTGTGTGTGTATGAATGTTACTTTTCACCACCAGCATTATATTTCAGGATATATCTTGAACGATTGTTTTTTACAATGAATGCAATGAATGACAGTCCTCTTCAACTTTCATTCCTCCATTGTAGGCCATATATGATTGCCCAAGTAAAAATGGCAAATACCAGTCCATTTCAAATAAACTCATTCTAAAAAACCTGTAGCCGACAAGTCAATACTGACTCATAGCTACCTTCTATTGGGTTTTTAAGGAAGAAACCATATTTCTCTCTCAGAGTAGCTGATGGGTTTGAACCACTAGAGAACCCTGTCCTTTGAGTTAGTAGCATAAATCCCTACAGACCAAGCCACCAGAATTTCCTTTCAATCATCGAAGCCTGTAAAGTTGTTATTTATACATCTAAATTTCTGAATTTTCTATACTTAGTGACTCTGTGTTCCAATCATTAATTATTGATTTCAAATACTTCCCCTCCTTTTCATGCATAGTATATCAGCAAATGATTGGCATACAGTAATTTGTTTATATTGTACCATAAATTATCAATCTATTCAGTTGGGGTTAGACATTTGGGCTGTTGCTTTGTTCTTGCAATGGTGTATACACTACTGTGAACATTGAAGTATGAATCTCCATTTGTGTCTCAGTTCTAATTTCCTTGGGGTATATATCTTTCTAGTAATGGAATAGCTAGGCCATACAGAATTTCTATGTTCAGCTTTTTGAGGAAATGCCAAACTGCCTTACAGAGTGATTATATCATTTTGCAATCCCACCAAAAGTGTATAACAGTTCCAATCTCTCCACTTTGTCTTCAACATTTATTGCTTACTGTCCTGCTAAACCTTGCCACTGCAACTAGGGTGAGATGGTATCTCACTGTGGTTTTAATTTACATCTCTCTTATTGCCAGTGGGTTTTTTAAAAAATTGTCTTAAAAGTTATTTTTATTTGCTTAAATGCATCCACAAGGAATGTATATTTTTAAAAGCATAGCCTCTTTTCATATAATTTCAATCCAAACTTTCCTTCCAAACTACAGGAATTTTTGAAGCAACCAGGTTCACAATCACAATACCACCAAAAGTATATCTTCTACCACGGATTTGACCCTGTTACTCATGTAGCTGAAAAACCCATAACAGAGTGTTAGTCCATCATTCTAGCTCTTCGTGAGCTAAATCCCCTGTTGGTATCTTAATACCACCCTGACAAAATCATTGCTGCCCTTGCAGCATGCTGAGAGCTTGACAACCCTGAGAACACAATATTTCCTTACACACACTCTTCTCTTTACTAAAATGCTATTTCTGGTTCTTTTTATTCTTTTCCAAAATTCTGTACATTCATTGGTTCTTCTTCTCAAAGGCAGATGGAACAGTGAGAATTAACATGAAACAATATTCCTCCATATACAAGCCACAGTCATCCTGCAAAAGAAGGAACCTGAGCAATAAGCAGGAGTCATCAGTTGAGGAGGAGTGGGAAGGGCATTGCAGGAAGGGGAAGAGCATGTGCATGGCTGGAGGTGCCTATAAAGTGAGGTGGGGGTAAGAGGGGAAGAGGCCTGGAGCACCACACACTGATGTTTATAGTCTCCAAAAATATATTTTCAGTATTTCTGAGCATTTCTTCATGTGTATGTTGGCCGTCTAAATTTCTTCCTCCATGAAAAAGTTTTTCCATGTTTTTTGCCCATTTTGTAATTAGTCTTTTTCTTGTGGAGGCCTTGTAGTATTCTGTAAACTTTTGTTATGAAACTATTATCTGAGTCTACTAATTTTTGTAGTCTGAAATTGACCAAAGATGCAATCAAGATACATTGATAATAATTAATAATAATTTTTCATTGAATTGCAAAAGTTAGAAACAAAAGAGCAGGCATGACAGTTGAAAAATTTAGACTTGATGAGAGAAATGAGTCTGGAGGTTAAATGATATAATTTTGTACAATAAACTATCCATTGCAAAGAACTTTTAAAAAAATCCCCAACCAAAAAGTCCAGATGGACTTCACCTGATGGATCCACAGGAATCACATAGAATATATTTGTGGAAAAAGTCAATGGACAAGCTCACTATCAGCAGTCAAAGCATGGCCAGGAGCTGATTGCTATAAACAAATCATCAGCTACTCACGTTCAAGTTCGAAATGAAATTGAAGAAAAATAAAACAATTTCACAAGAAGTAATATTATGACCTTGAGTCTATCCCACCTTAGTTTAAAAGCCATCTCAAGAATAGATATAATGCATTGATCAGAAGGCCTACTCTACTTTATAAAGGGACTGCCAAATACAGCAAGAAATGCACAGTCTGAAGAGAATAAAACTGATGAATGGGATTTCTTTTTAATTTTTTAATTTTATTATTTTGTGTGTGTGTATCGTCAAATCAGATCTGACTGGTACAGGAGGAGATTGTTCCTCCTTCTCCAGCAGAGCATCTGCTGGATTTGAACCGTGCACCTCTGGGATTGCAGTAGATGAATGGGATTTTTAAAGATTAAATATCTTAATGTTTTTTCCAACAAAGTGAAAAGAAAACCTACTGTCTGGGAACAAACATTTGGCAATACTGTCTCAGACAAGGGTTTTATAACAAAAGTTTACAGTATTCTAGGGTCTCAAGAAGAAAAAGACTGATAATCCAATTACAAAATGGGCAAAAGACTCAGAAAGACTTTTCACAGAGGAGTACCAACAGACACATGACAAAATTATCAAAATCACTGGCCATAAGAGAGATGCAAATCAAAACCACAATGAGGTACCATCTTACCCCAGCAGCAGTGGTGAAGTTTAACAGAATAGCAATTAATAAATGTTGGAGAGGATGTGGCAAAATAGGAACTCTTATACATTGTTGGTGGGATTGTAGAATGACATAACCACTCTGGAAGGCAGTTTAGTGTCTCCACAAAAAGCCGAACATAGAAATTCCATGTGATCCAGCTATTCCACTGCTTGAAATATACCTTGAGAAAATGAGAACTGAGGCACAAACAGAGACTTGTATACCAATGTTCATAGCAACATTATTCACCATCTCAAGAACATGGAAACAGCCCAAATGCCCAACCACAATGGAATGGATTGAGAAATTATGGTACATTCACATGATGGAATACTGTGAAGCATGCAGAAACAACAATTTTGTAAATTACCACCTAACTTGGGAGGGACTGGAGAGCATTATGCTAATTTAACTGTCTCATAAAGACAAATACTATACCATTATTGTAGAAGTGTGTCTGAGCATCCAAGGAAGGTAAAGGGATCACACAATTTGATGGGTGGAGGGAGGGATTGGTAAAGGAAAGGGGAATGGTTCAGTGTGAAAAACAGTTTATATGAATTGTATGAACTTTGTATGTAAACCAATGTAAAATAATTTTTTTTTTAAAAAGGCAAATGCCTGTGTGCATAAAAACCTTCTCCAGCACAGACTTGGAAAAGACATTTGGCGATATAGTTTAGACTAAGGTCTCATTACTAAAGTTTACAGAATACTAGAGAGCTTGTACAAGACATAGACGGATAACCCAATCACATAATGGGTCAAAGACATGAAAAGGCTTTTCACAGACAAGGACATCAGGTGGCCAAGAAACACATGCGGAAATGTTTAAAATCATTAACATTTAGAGAGAAACAAATCAAACAATGAGATTCCACCTCACTCCAGCAGCAGTAGCACAGTTTAACAATATAATAAACAAGAAATGTTGGAAAGGATGTGAAGAAATCAGAACTCTTATTGTAAACTAGCACAACTGCTATTTAAAGCAGTTTGGTGTTTCCTAACAAAACTGAACATAGAAATCTCATATGACCCAGCTATATTCCACTGCTAGGAATATATCCCAAGAAAATCAGAACTGAGAGACAAATAGAGATATGTCCACCTGTGTTCATAGCAGTGTTATTCACAATAGTAAGAAAATGGAAACATTCCAAATGTTCGTTAACAAATGAATGGATTGAGATATTGTGGTATATTCATTGATTTGAATACTATGCAGTACTAAGAAACAACAATTTCATAAAATACTATATAACTTGGGAGAGACTAGAGAGTGAAATACTGAGTGAAAAATCTCAATCACATAAGGGCAGTATTACATAAAGACACTATTGTGATAAAAGGATAACTGAGCAAGATATGTTTAAATGCTCAAAAGTGGAAGGAAAAGAGGAGGAGAAGCAGAAAATAGGGAAAAGGGGATAAATCGCTGAAACAGCAGAGGTTGGTGGGTAGTTGTTGTTGATTGCTGTCAAGTTGAGCATGACTCATAGCAACCCTATGCACAAAAGACCTGAAGCCCTTCTATAACTATCATCATTTCTCAAAGTTCATAGAGTTTCCAGAGGCATGTTGTTTAGGAAGTAGATGCCACTCCTACTTCCAAATACATACAGCCCAAACAAGAATTTTAAAGTCTCAACACCTAGACAGCTTACCATCTTCCTTCCCAGAAAGCAACCTGTCCGTATCTTCACTTTGAGGACAGAGAAGTGCAAAGCAAAGTGTGGATCCTAGCTCTAACTTTTACTGCCCTAAATAAAGGGCCCATTAAGAAGCAGATGACATAAACCCTACTGCCCTCAGTCCATTAGGACCTGTAGGCACCCCACACGACAGAGGAGAGCTCCCCGTAGGTTTCCTAGTGGCCATCAACAAAAGCCAGAGGGTCAGATCTGCTGGCTTCAGAATGACAAATGTGGTTAGCAGTGCTTAATCACTGCACCACCACGACTAGCTCATTTTAAGTTAGGAGAATTGATGCCTTTGAGCTGTGGTGCTGGAGAAGAGTACTGAATGTACCATGGACTGCCAAGAAAACAAATAGATTCATCCTAGAGAGGGTTAAACCAGGCTGCTCCTTGGAGGCAAGGATTCTGGAGCTCCGCCTGACATACTTTGGACATGTTGTAAGGAGAGACAGGTCTTTGGAGAGGGACATCATGCTGGGCAGAGTGGAGGGACAGCGCAGGAGGGGAAGACCCTCTATGAGGTAGATTGATTCAGTGACTGGGGTAATCGGGATGGGTGTGTCGGAGGCAATGAGATTGGCACAGGATAGAGCAGGGTTTAGGGCTGTTGTACATAGGGTTGCTATGAGTCGCAAACGACTTGATGACACATAACAACAACAACCAAAAAAGAAAAAAAGCCCAAGCCCACTGCTTCAAGCCCATCTTGGCTCGTAAATGTTCAGTAGGCACTTGAAAAGATGGGGTAATAATAGGCATGTTGTTGCTATTGTTAAGTGCCATCAAGTCATAGCAACCCTATGAATGAAAGACTTGAGCACTGTTCATAGAGTTTCCAGAGGCAAGTCATTTCAAAGGTGGATGCCGCTCCTGCTTCCAAGCTTGTTTTAATCAGGAAGCTCCACCAAACACTGTCTACCATGGGTAAACTGTTATTGCATTTAGCACATCAGCACAGCAACCACAAGATCTCTGTTCAGATAATAGGCATAGAGCAGTGATAATGCCATAAAATATAATGTGTATGAATAATTGTATAAAGCACAAAGAACATGTACAAAACTTGATATATATAAATACATATATACTGTGATATATGCAAACCAACAAAAAAATGTACGTCAGAAGGGACTCTGAACGTTGCACTAGAACGTAGAGAGACCGAAGTAAAGGGAAGAAATGTTGTAATAAAAGAATTTTATAGGTAGAAGCTAGTGACATCCCTAGAAGCAAACCTTGTGTCCTCAAAATTCAAACTTCCTGACCAGGCCCTTCCTTAGTTCCAAGGGTAGGCAACAAAACAGTTTCAGTAGTCCATGGAATGTCATAGATGATTCTTGATTATCTTATCCTTCAGGATTTCATCATTTGGATATTTGCTGTATTTATCAACCAGACAGTTGTAGTTGTCAGGTGCCTTTAAGTCAAGCAGGACTCTTAGTGACCCCATGATCAACAGATCTTAATCCTGCCCTATCTTGTGTCATGTGTATCACCACTGTACTTGTTGTTGTTGTTGTTGTCTTCATATTTACATCCACCTACATCACACAATCACTAAGTAGATTCCTATTCAAAGCAACCTTTCATTTAGTTTCCCAGGTTGTCAACCTTTTATATTCACAATCTGTTTTATGTTTACTTATCTGTGCACATCTGGAGGAGGAGGAGTGTCTGTCATACAGCCCTGAAGTCACAAAATTCATAAGAGTTTAAGAATTTGTGGAAAACCTGACTTGTAGAGTGAGGGGACAGCACAAACCCCATTTTGTGTGTCTGGCACCCACTTGAAGCCTGACTCAAATCCAACCTTGAAAAGAACCCATTAATTCCAGAGGCAAAAGCGGGCCATAACAATTCTTAGCTTAGGAAGGGTAGGACAAACACAGATGCACCAGGTAGAGTCTCATCTGTCCTTGCAAAGTTTAAAAGTAACTCACCCTACATGACTCAAAGCAAGAAAGACAAAGTGTGTACATGACCCATAGAGGGCAAAGGCAGGCAAAGTAGTCAAGTAACCAAAAGCCAACCCACATGATTGATCCCCCTGCCCCAGACAGAGGCACCTGGGAAGGCCTTAAAAACAATTGTGCATGGAAACTCAGGACCCTCCCTCACCATATTTCTACTAAGGGAGGGAACATATGCATGAGGAAAATTATTCTGCAAAATAAAGTGTGCTCTTTGTTGATTGCATACATGAGCTAGTCCTTTTCAGGCAGCACTTCGTGGGTCTAACATAGAGATTGTTGCTCATTCTCCTACCTCATCAGTCTATATCCCTCTTGTCATGTACAGTAGAGCTGGAACTGACCCTCTGAAGGGTTTTCAGAGGTGGTTAATCACACAGGAGGAGATTGTTCATTCTTCTCTTGTGGAACTGCTGGTGGCCTCAAACCACATACCTTTGGGATTGCAGTGCAATATCCCTCTTTAGCTCTAGAAATTGTCTTTACCAATGTAGCTAAAGACTATCTCTTAGTAGAGTCTCAATTTCCATAAACACTCAAATTTAAAATTAGATGACTAAAGTATCAATTCTTCAGTGTTTGATCTTCTCTCTTGATGTTGATACCACCATCAATTGTATAATCATATATGTTGTGGTGGTTGTTAAGTGCCGCCGAGTCATTGATGACTCATAGTAATCCTATAAACAAAAGACCCAAATACTTGTATAACTTTCATCATTTCTATAAATTCATAGAATTTCTGGATGAAAGCTATTTCAGAAGTGGATGCCACTCCAGCTCCAAAGTTTGTTTTAATCTGGGAGCTCTGCCAAACATTGGCCCCATGGGTAACCATTATGACATTTGACACATTAGTGTCACTGTATTTAGCATCACAGCAACCATGAGTTACCTCTGCATAGAAAATTGACAGACCAGTGCTATACCACTTAGAAGAATGTTTGACCAAAAACAATTACAATTGCCTTTTTAAATACAAGGCCAAATCCAATCAGCTCACACCCAATTGTGAACCAAATCCAATCAGCTCACACCCAATTGTGAACGAAACAAAAACCAAGGAAACAGTGCACATGCAAGCCTCAATCTAAACAAGAAAACACACCTTTGTAGACTCCAATTGCTCCACATATCTTCCCAAACTGGATACCAGCCAGGGATGATAGAAGGAGAATTGATGTCTTTGAGCTGTGCTGCTGGAGAAGATATTGAATATATCATGGATTGGTAGGAGAATAAATAGGTTTGTCCTAGAGAGTGTGAAATGAGGCTGCTCCTTGGAGGCAAGTATTCTGAAGCTCCATCTGATATACTTTGGGAATGTTGCAAGGAAGGACCATCATGCTTGGGATTGTAGAGGATTAGCGCAAGAGAGGACGAACCTCAATGAGATGGGTTGATTCAGTGACTCCAGTAATGGGGGTAGGTGTGTCAGAGACACAGGATAGAGTGGTGTTCAGAGCTGTTGTAGACAGGGTTGCTATGAGTCACAAGCAACTTGATGGCAACTTGATAACAACAACATTCATCTCTCTTTTTCTATCAATTATCCATAATTATCAAGTACAATTTGGATATTCTATCTCGATGGACAGATGTATACATGGAGTATTTAAATAGAAGATCGTAGCTTGGAATTATGGGGTTAGTACTAGATAAGTATTTGAATATAAGGTTATATTTATGCAGTTTTATATCCTGATGTCTTTAAAATGATGTCCGTTTTCAAAGACAAAGAAAGGTATTTCCCTTCTCCCCTGAATAGAAGACAGGAATTTCTTTCTTGAACTTGTTCTTTCTTTGGGCTCTCATTTTACGGACATTCTCAGTGCTGACATTTTTCCTTAATATGTTAACACCAAAATAAGGTTTTTTGTCATATATTGTCCTGGGAAACATTCAGACAAGTTAACTAAGTTGAAACTTAGTACTCCTCAATTGCCATTCTTACAAGCACCTTAAAAATAAAATTGTTGGATAATGAGATTGTTGTTGTTGTTGTTATGTGCCGTCGAGTCGTTTGTGACTCACAGCGACCCTATGTACAAAAGCGCTAAACCCTGCTCTATCCTGCGCCAATCGCATTGCCTCTGACACACCCATCCCGATTACCCCAGTCACTGAATCAATCCACCTTATACAGGATCTTCCCCTCCTGCGCTGTCCCTCTACCTTACCAAGCATGATGTCCCTTTCCAAGGACCTATCTCTCCTTACAACATGTCCAAAGTATGTCAGACGAAGCCCCAGAATCCTTGCCTCCAAGGAGTAGCCTGGTTTAATCCTCTCCAAGATGAATCTGTTTGTTTTCTTGGTAGTCCATGGTACATTCAATACTCTTCTCCAGCACCACAGCTCAAAGGCGTCAATTCTCCTTCTATCCTCCCTAGTCAATGTCCAACTCTGTGATGCATAACAAGTGATTGCAAAAACCATGGCCCGTATCAGGCGGACCTTAGTCTCCAGAGAGATACCGTTGCTCTTGAGTACTTTAGAGAGGTCCCTAACAGCAGATTTTCCCATCGCAATACTTTTTTTTTTTCATTTCCTGGCTGCTGATGCCAAGAGTGTTGACCATGGAGCCGAGCAAACTGAAGCTATGAACAATCTCAATCTCTTCGCCATCCATCCTGATGCTACCGACTGGTCCAGTGGTGAGAATCTTTGTCTTCTTGACATTGAGCCTCAGTCCATACTGAAGGCTGAAGTCCTTGACCCTTTGCAGTAAGTGCATGAGGTCCTCCTCAGTTTCAGCAAGCAGGGTTGTGTCATCTGCATAACGCAGATTGTTGATAGATCGTCCACCAATCCTAACGCTACGCTTCTCCTCATAGAGCCCAGCCTCTCGGATAATCTGCTCTGCATACAGGTTGAAAGGGTATGGAGATAGGACACATCCCTGGCGTACACCCTTCCCAATTTTGAACCATGCAGTGTTGCCCTGCTCTGTTCTGACGACTGCCTCTTGGTCCAAGTATAGGTTTCGCATTAGCACAATTAAATGTTCTGGGATTCCCATTCTTCTCAGAGTCAGCCACAGTTTGTCATGATCCACGCAGTCAAATGCCTTTGCATAATCAATTAAACACAGATAGACATTCTTCTGGTATTCTCTGCTTTTAGCTAAGATCCATCTAACATCAGCTACAATATTCCTAGTACCACGACCCCTTCTAAATCCAGCCTGGACTTCTGGCAGTTCTCTGCTGATATACTGTTCCAGTTGTTTTTTGGATAATCCTCAGTAGAATCTTGCTTGCATGTGAAATCGATGATATTGTACTGTAGTTTCCACACTCAGTTGGGTCAACCTTCTTTGGGATGGGAACAAATATAGATCTCTTCCAGTCAGTTGGCCAAGTGGTTGTTCTCCAGATTTCTTGGCACAACTTGGTGAGCACATCCAGGGCAGCATTTGTTAGCTGAAATATGTCAATTGGAATACCATCTATTCCTCGGGCCTTATTTTTTGCTATTTCCTTCAAAGGAGCTTGAACTTCTTCCTCATCACCATAGGCTCTTGCTCAAATGTTATTTCATTAAATTCTTCTGTATCTGACAATTCCTTTCGATACAATGACTGAGTATATTCCTTCCATCTTCTTTTGATACCTCCTGGATCATTCAACATTCTGCCTAAGGCATCTTTAATTAGGTCCAGTTTTTCTATGTATTTTTTTTACCAAATAATAGAAGCCTCAGAAAAATTCTCACTCTTATTCATGTATCTTTTTTTTCTTTCACTTTGAGTCCAACTAGAGAAATGAGAAGTAATATGTGAAGAAATCCTTAATTAAATTGGAGTATTATTAAAATAGACACATTAAAATTTTCATATTATCCCGTCTTCCCAGGTAATCAAAGACGCAAAAATCGCGTGACTCAGTATATTCTTTCCATCTTCTTTTAATACTTCCTGGATCATTTAACATTCTCTATATAGAGTAACTATATATAGAGTAACTATATATAGAGTAACTATATATATATAGAGAGAGAGTAACTATATCGAGAGAGTATATATAGAGAGAACTATATATAGAGAGTAACTATATAGACAGAGTAACTATAGAGAGAGTAACTGTATATATGTGTGTGTATATGCATATACATATACATATATATATATTTACTATATAAATAAAACCATATGCTTAGAACAAAATCAGGTCACACAGGAAACTAGAACTTCAGAGGGGGAGTGTATAGTTTGCAAAAAGAAAAAAGAAATACCTCAAAACCCCATATATCATGTAACAGGTGCCTTATTGGTGTAAAAGACATATACCACTTTGCTCCATATTTCATAACCAGTCCTTGGAGAACTTAGACTTTCTGTCAGATCATATAGCTAACATAGAGTCTACATAATATGCTTAGTACCTGTAGAAGAGAAGTGGCTGTCCAGATTAAAAAAAAAATCTGAAAGCCACCATTTTTTGTTGTTGCTGTTGTTTGCAATCCTATTTCTAAATACATTATCCTCTGATATCTCCCTTGCCGGTCATTTTGCAATTCTAGAGACTGGAGTTTGCAGCATTTGTCTCTCTGTGGAAAGAATACAATTTTAGGATTTTGGCTTACAGGAGATGTAGGTGCTATGTTCTTCAGTTATTTCCCACTTGGTGAATCAAGATCAGCCAACTCAGGCACACTTTCCAGTCTGACCCCCAAAGAGAACAAAGTTGTATACTTGAGGTGCTCTGGGGGAAAATCAATGCCAAGTTGTCTCTAGTCCCCAAGATTGACCCCTTGGTTCTGCCTCCAAAGATGGATGAAGATGATATTACTTAAACAACCAGTGATCATCAGAACCCGCAAGGAACCATTCGGAGGAAAAAATATCAGAAAAATATTAAATACAGTGGAAATATAATTTTTTAAATGAAATGTCTCATTGCCTATCAGATGCCATCTCAATCTTACCCAGAGAAAAAACTATGAAATGATAAAATGGATCCTAGAAATTGCCCATTTTGTGGAGTGCAATTTTGCTTATTCATGATGTCATAGACAACATTAACAATGGTGCCATGGAATGCATATCTAGCTAAAAACTACAGATAAAAATATTTAGTTAAGATTCGGAGAAGCAAATCATGAGACTCCATACAGCCTACTGAATCTTCAGCAGTCACAGAATCAATTGAATGGAGGGGGAAGAGGCTGCAGAATTTGTGTATTGTCTTTTCAGGGGACATCATCCATGGGAGACTGAGATTTCTGAACAGGAGTTAGAGCTTATCCAGAAAAGACAAAGAGAGCATTCCAGATATGGTAATATCCCAGGAACAGTAGATGATAATCAAGGCTCAGGAACCATTGACATTTACTGATATGGCTGTGATATTCAGGAAGAATGGAAGCCTCAGGGCCCTGTTCAAGATGGCCTTATCCCAGGACATGATGGTGGAGAACTATAAGCATCTAGCATGCATTGGGTGTCAACCTAGCAAATGTGATGCATGCTCCACATTCAAACAAACTGAATAACCAGGGACCTGAACATTACAGTGAAAACTTTTCAGAAGTCCAGAAAGATGATGATCACGTGCTTGGACTCTTATATCATGAAAAATTACATACTGGAACACTGCAATTACCTTACTGTATTGGAAAATAACAATCATCAACTCAAAACTCACTTTTGTTCCATGGAAAACCATGGTATATTTGAGTTATCAAGGCAACCTATGAAATAAAATTTAACTCTACCAACAATCCCAACAGTCCACCAGAGAAGAAGTAATCAAACAAAAAACTCCATTGAGCTTAAAAATGATGAGAAAATCTTGATCCACAGTGATTGTGATTAAGTTTGTTCTGAAATGATTTTCCTTGAAAGCCAGAAATCCAAGGGCATTAAGGTCCAACTCTACAGGAGTCAGAAAACTAACAAAATAAAGAAATCTCATGTATGTAGTGAATGTGGGAAAGACTTCACCCAGAAGCCAGATCTCTCTGCTCATCAGGAATTTTATGCCGGGAAGAAATCCTGTGTGTGCAGGGAAGGTGGAAAAGGCTCTGTGAGGAAGGATTATCTCACTCTCCATCAGTGAACTCATACTTGGGGGGAACCTCATAAATGTGGTGGATGTAATAAAGAATTCATCAACAATGTTCACTATCCATCAGTGAACACGTACATATTGGAGAGAACCCTAAGTGTGCACTGAGTGTTGAAAAGGTTTCAGTCAGAATATAAATGTCAATATTCACAAGCAAACTCACACTGGAGAGAAACCCTATGGGAGCAGGGAATGTGAGAAATGCTTCATCTGTAAAGGGCATCTTACTCATCATCAGCACACTCATACCAGAAGGAAACTCTACATGGGAAGTTAATTTGGTAGTCTTGGATGAGAATCAAGTCTCATATTACATATAAGATTTCACACAGAGAAGACTTCCTTTTCAGGTAGTGAATGTGGTAAATCTTATGCCGAGTAGTCAAGTCTCAGTAGACATCAGAAAATTCACAGGGAAGAAATTCTTTGATTACAGTGAATGTCAGTCAGATAATCTTCAAAATGAAGCAATAGCTCATTGTCCAAGAAAGATAAGCATGAGACAGCATATAGCTGCCAGGAATGTGGATAGATATTTCCTCTATTTCTAACTTTCAAAACACAAATGAAATAAGTGTTAAGATCCTGTCCAGGTGAAAAATCCTTCCATGGAGAGTCTCATCTCAACCCCTAATAGAGATTCCCTAAAGGAGAAAAGGCCTGTTAATATAGTGGCTGTGCAAATATCATCAGTATCAGCTCCAACCTCAGTAAACATCACATCACTAACAGCAACATATCCTTGTGGGACAACTGTTGGTGTATTTGAACTATCTGGAGGTAACAATTTATACAACAGAAAAATACTTAAGGATGAAGTGAACATGGTAATGCCTTCAGTGTCCAATCTAAAGACTGGAAAGGATTCTTCCATGTAAACAGTTTTACTATCAATATAAAAGTTGTTAACAGAAACATATGGATATAAATTAATTTCTGTACCAATTAATGAATTAACACCTGAAAAAAAGTTTAGTTAAAAGATTATTGATAATCACACTCAAATTATTTAATAGGTGTACCTAGAAGATGTTAATTTTTCTTTACTGTTATTTCTTTCTCAAGTTTTCTAGCAAAATGCTGCCATCTTTGTCCAAATTTGTTTTTACCATTATTCAAATTATTAAAAACCCAATAAAAATTGTAAGTTAGAAATTTACAGATATTTGGTGGACACAGTTCAATCCATAATGTTAACAAATTAACATGCACACATTGACACTGTATTTAAAAATAATCTCAAGGATAAGTTTGAGGCAGTGAACCCTAATGATCATATACCAGATGAGTATGGGATGACATCAAGAACATCATCCAGGAAGAAAGCAAAAAGAAACTGCAAAGACAGGTGAGGAAACAAAGACCAAAATGACGTCAGAAGAGACGCTAAAAGTTAAACTAGATCATTTCTTGGAAAGATGGAGAAACAGCACAGAAAGGGAAGATCTCAGACACAGTAACTGAGGTAATGGGGACAGGTGTGTCAGAGACAGTGAAATTGGCTCAGGACTGGGTAAGGTTCAAAGCTATTGTACATAACGTTGCTATGTATGGCAGTTGACTCAACAGCACATGACAACAACATGGCACCAGGTATATTAATGCTTGTGGAAGAGAGATTATGGCTAAAAGCAGATAATACCAGAAGGATATTTACTTATTTGTATTTTATTGGCTATGCAAAGATATTTGACTATGTGGGTCATAAACAATAATGGCTAATATTAAGAATGGAAATCCCAGAACATTTAATTGTGCTCATGTGAAACCTATACTTAGACCAAGAAGCTATTGTCCAAACAGAGCAAGGGAACACTGCCTGGTTTAAAATCAATGTATTTAATCTGCATGCTGAACAAATAATTTGAGAGGCTGGACTTTATGAACAAAAGTATGTCATCAGGTTTGGAGGAAGATTCATCAACAACCTGTGATATGGAGATGATGATGCTTGCCAAAAGCAAAGAGGACTTGAAATGTTTGCTACAGAATTTCTAAGACTATAACCTTCAAAATGGATTACATATTAATCTCAAGAAGACAAAAATTCTCACCACTGGATCAGTAGACAACATCAAGATAACTGGAGAGAAGACTGAAGTTGTCAATGATTTAATCTTGCTTGGGTCTACAATCAACACCCTAGACACCAGCAGTCAAGAAATCAAAAGACAAATTGCATTGGATAAAGCTGTTGTCTAGGACTTCTTTAAGGTGTTAAGAAGCAATGATGTTAGTTTGAAGGCTAAAGTCAATCTGATCCAAGCCATGGTATTTACAATTACTTATTAAGAATCTGAAAGTTGGACAATATCTAAGGATAACAGAAGAATAAATGCCTTTGAGTTGTAGTATTTTATGAGTGCTAAATATTGAATATGCTGCCAAAAGAACAAATGTGTCTTAGAGAAAATGTGACCTTAGTGTTTCTTGGAGACAAGGATGGTGAAAGATCTCACATATTTTGAGAATCTTGTTAGGAGGGGACAGTGCTCAGAAAAGGACACCATACTCAGAAAGCTGGATGCTCAGTGAAAGAGAGGAAGGCTTTCAATGAAATGGATTGAAAAAGTGAGTGTGACAATGGGCTCAGTATATTAGGGATGGTGAGAATACCACAAGATGGGGTAAGACGCAGATCCATTGTTCATAGAGTTGCTATGAGTTATAACTGACTAAATAATACCTAACTAAGATACATGTAAAGGTAAACTTGTTTGGAAATAAAGTAATTGAAAAACGGTCAACTATTTTAACTTTTTGGTGAATCCTAATCCCATCTCAGTTCTGATTTAGAAAAGTAAAATAGATGCAGAGGAAATAAGCAACACAAAATGTATCTGCAAGACAATTAACAAGGATTTTTTTTTTTTTTTAATCTACCATAAGATGAAGGAGAGATATGGTATAACTCCTATCTGGAAACCTTAAAAATTGACAAAATATTTAATGATGCAGGAAGCATCAAAGGAATATGAAAAGAATACACTGAATCATGTACCAAAAAGAACTGGTGGACATTGAACCATGATCAAGAACCAATGGTATTGAAGGAAGAAGTCCAAGATGCACTGAGGACACTGTCAAAACATAGTGCCCTAGGACTGAATGGAATTCCAACTGACATGTTTCAACAATGGGATGCAACTCTGGATGTGCTCACTCAGCTTAAGTGAGGAGAGTTTTGACACATTGCCGGGAAGGGGGGTGGGGAGGTGGGTAGGGGCAGGGGGGACCAGTCCTTGGAGAAGGAATCAAGCTCAGAAAGGCGGAGTGTCAGCACAGGAGAAGAAGATCTTAGATGAGACAGACTGACAAATTGACTGTGGCAGTGGGTGCAGGTATGTCAGAGGCAGTGAGATTGGCTCAAAATAGAGGAGGATTCAGAGCTACTGTTCATGGGGTTACTATGAGTCATAGTTAGTTTGATAGCACCCAACAACAACAATAACAACAAAATAACAACTCAACTATGCACATGTGAAAGCTACATAATGCAGCAGTTATCTGAACAGAACATGGGAAGACTGTATGATTTAAAATCAGGAACAATGTGAACCAGAACAGTTTGAAAAGCTGGACCATATGAAAAACCATGTAATATTAGGATTGGAAGAAGACTTATCAGCAACTTGCTTCATGCAGATAACCCAACAATGCTTGCAGAAACTGAAGAAGACTTAAAGCATTTACTGAAGATGAAAAAAGCTAGATTTGAATGTGGGTTACATCTCAATATCAAGGAAATAAAAATTCTTATCACTGGATGAAAGGTAGTATCCTCACCACTGGACAGTGATAAAGAAAATATTAAAGTTGTCAAAAAATTCATTTTACTTGGATTCATAATTGACATCCATGGCAGAAATAGCTAAGAAATTAAAAAACGTGTGGCATTTGGGAAAATCTGCTATCAAGGACCTCTCCAAAGTGCTAAAAAGCAATGATGCGTTTACAAACTAAGGTGTGCCTGATCCAAGACATGATATTTCTCAATTGCTTCCTGTAGATTTAAAGGTTGAAGAATGAAAAAAGAATGATAGGAGAAAAATTGATGTCTTTGAATTGGGTATTGGAGAAGAATATTAAATATTGGATCGTCTTCGTCGTCGTTAAGTGCCATCCAGTCACAGGCTACTCATAGCGACCCTATGAGGAAGAGTCATCCTCTCTCCAGGTTCATAGGGTTTCCTGAGGCAAACTATTATGGAACTGGATGCCGCTCCTGCTTCCAAGCTTGTTTTAATGGGGAGTTTCACTCAACACTGTCTGTCATGGGTAACCATTAACAGTATTCGACAATGTCACAGTGTTCAGCCTCACAGCAACCACAAGTTACCATTATACGTCAAGTGGGCACACCAGGGCTATATGACCTAGAGGAATGTTTGAACAAAAACAATACCTCGGGCCCTACAGTATCTTACCATTATCCGCGATGCCCAAATGCTGGCAAACTCTGGACCAGACACCCCCAGCTCATCTGGCAGGTCTGCTCTGCGAACCCCCACTTGGGGCAAATAGAATGCCACAAGCATCTGGATCCCTCCATACCTGCAGCTCCTCAAGAAACCAGAGGCTGCATGCAGCTGACTCTAAGCCCCTCAAGGCTCCAAATATTGGATATTGACTGTATAAAGAGCAAACAAGTCTGTCTTGGGCAAAGTGCACCTTAAGGAAGGTGCTCCTTTGAGGACCTTCCTTACCACAAACACAACAGTTTGAGGTATGTTTTATGACAGCACAAGGAAAGTAAGAGAATGATAAAATACACTACTACTACATTTAAAAATATTACTATTTTAACACAGAAATTCAATCTCTAGAAACATATAGAGTACATATTAAAATATTTACATAATGGTACAGATTGTGGGAATTAATGCCACCAAAACTCTTCCATAGTTAATATAATGATATCAAACATCCGTAATATATAAGATTTAAAGGAGTTATCAATATTAAAAAATGTAGTTAAATCATGTAAGTATCCTTTTAAAATAAAATTATGTGCATATACAATATCATTAGGAATACATAAAATAAATTGTAGTTATGTTGTTGGAGATTAAGATTATTAAAATTTTTTGTGTTGTCTATTTATTGCTATCAATTAATGCATTTTAAATTTAAAAGCATGAAACAATATTTTACCTTGAAAAATAAATAACACAAAATATGAACAATAATACATAAAGGTTAATAATAGAATAACTAAAATCATATATGAGAAAGTTTATGGGACTACACCAATGGGAAAAAGATATATATTTATAAATATATGAAAGTGTAACTGTACACCGACAAAAAGAATACAGAGCCAGAACTAAGAGAAACAATACCTTTCACAATAGCTGTTCACAAGATTACATACTTGGGAATAAATTTAACCAGAAGTACAAAGGACCTTTTCCAAGAAAATTACAAAACATTACTACAAGAAACAAAAAGAGATCTTGA
>NW_006400208.1:417200-422808 GCF_000299155.1 Elephantulus edwardii | reverse complement strand
AGAAGAACGAACTGGGGATGAGGGTGGAGAAAACAGTGCAACAATGAATGAATGAAAACCCAAAATCTCTGTAAATGTTCATGAAAATTAATAAAATGTAATTAAAAAAAAGAAAGTGTAACTGATGATCCCTACAAGAATATTTACATATCCTGAACATGTATCCAAGGAAGTAGTAGAATAAACAGAAGGCAAATTTACAATTTTATTTTTTTTTTCTTAGCCAAATCCAAACACTTGGAGGGAGTAATTCTCTGGGGCCGGGGATTCAGGACCATAGTTTCCTGGATGATATGAATGTAAATTGATACAACACAGTCTAACAAGAAAATATCTATCTTAACTGGGGGGAGGGAAGGATGGGTGGAGAGAGAAGTGCAGCAATGAATGAACGGAAATCCAAAATCTCTTGTAAATGCTCATTAAAATTATTTTTAAAAAATACATTTTTTTGGTAGCAAATAATGTTTTAATTGGGTGAACTTTTTTGTTACAAATACATTAGAGAATCATGCAATGCTGCCAGCATTGGATGCAATCCTGGGCCACAGGTCTGCACACTCCTTTGCAACTGGTCCAGTGATGGCAGAACATTTCATCTCGCCTATATTGTTTACTATGACTCCTGCATTATCTTCAAAATAAAGAAACACTCCATCTTTTCCCCAGTATGATGTTCGTTGTCGTATCACCACTGCTGGATGTACCTTCTTTCTGAGCTCTGGTTTTCCTTTCTTGACAGTGCCCATCACCATGTCACCCACACCAGCAGCAGGAAGTCTGTTAAGTCGTCCCTTGATCCCCTTCACAGAGATGATATATAGATTCTTGGCTCCTGTATTGTCAGCACAGTTGATCACAGCTCCTACCAGAAGACAAAGGGAAATCCGGAATTTTGCATCGGAGGACCCACCACGTCCTCGCTTCAACATCTTGGACGCCAGAAAAGAACGAAAAGCAAAAAATACATTTTTAACAAAGGGAATAAAATGGAATTACTGAAGAAAAAAAATACTATTAATGGCCTCTCTTGATCTGGAGCAGAGAAATGGAGCAGATCAAAGATATTTTGAAATTATTAATCTAAAGGACTAATGGATCATGTGAATCTTTGCTTTTACTATCCTGGGACCGAAACTAAGGCTGATCATGACTACCTTCTACCTTAAAAGGAACATGCCAAATAGGTACTAAATAAAATGGGAGCAAAACGAGCGAAAAAAGCTTAAAATTATAAAAATGACCAGGATTGCTACACAGGTAGATACTGGTAAAATCCTCAAACTATAAACCTTCATCACCCTTTAGTTTTGGAACTGAACTCATCCTCATGAGTCAGTTCATAGATTAACATTAGATGGGTCTATCAGATGAGCAATGACACTCAGGTAATACATAATAAAACAAGCAACCACTTGAACTCAAATGAGCAGCATTTGGTGAAGGAGAGCATTCAGAAGCCAGGAAGGGATTGTAAGAAGGGAGGATAGAAACTAAAACACAGTGGGACATGGAAAAGTGATGTTACCAGTTGTGAAATGCCATCAATATTATGATATTATGAAACAAAATTGTTTGATCTTTTGAGTCTAAATTGATTTGTTCTGTAAATTATTAAGTCACAACAACAAAAAATTTTAACTTCTTCCTAAGAAATTAAGAACCACAGGGTGACATACTGAGAATGATGTGTGTGTGTGTGTGTGTGCGCGCATGTGTTGCAATCTTGAAGAGTTTAACCAAAAAGTCTCTAATCTTTTACAATAAATTAGGTTACCATAATAAACATAGAGAAGATTTGACAGGGATTTAAAGGATTAAAGACTTGACAGGAGGGGGAAAGGGGAGCCCCAAAGGAAATAAACAATTTTCTTTAAACAATTTTAGGGTATTATTAGGGGCAGATATTTTTTACTATTATAAACTAAGAATTCTTCGTTCATGACAACAATTTGGAACAAGGGATGCATTGCTGGGTGGGCTGGTTGGGAGAAGAAAATGTGCAAAAAAGAATTTTAAAAAAAAGGAGAGACAAAGAATACTTTGTTATGTGGCCCATAAAGTTGGAGTAACCTGTGGGTCCTTCATCAATGTTGCTGTTGTTGTTATGTGCTGTTGAGTCGCTTGAGATTCATACCACCCAATAACGCAACAGCTCTGAACCTGGCTTATATATAAAAGTAAAAATTTCAGAGGAATAGCAAGAAATAAATTTCATTGCACAGTAGACTTCAGTTTACATTGGGAATGTTCCAATGACTTTTGATAGAAATAATTTTAAAAGTTCAAAGTATAATAATGCATAATTTTAAAAATTAACAAAAATACTATATTTTATTATAAATACTGAAAACAAATTAACTATTCCCAAAACAAAGTTTTCTCTGAGGTTATCATTCTTCATTTGATTGAGGGCAACATTAATCTTTAGATGGCTAGTTTATAGAGACAATATTATTATTGTTGTTAGGTGTTGTCCAATTTAAGTATGGTCATAGCAACCCTGTGAGATATCTGAAGTGTGTCCTGTCCTGTACCATCCTCCTAATGTCTGACTCACTTGAGCCTATTGTCACAGTCACTGTGTTAATCTACTTGGTTGAGGGCCTCCCCCCTTTTGCCGTCCCCCTACCTTCCCAAATATGATGTCCCTCTGCATTGAATAGCCTCTCCTAGCAACATGCCCAAAGTATGTGAGATGAAGCTTTATCATCCTTGCCTCCAAAGAGCACTCTGGTTGCACTTTCTCCAAGACATATCTATTGTTCTCTTGGCAGTCCATTGGATATTCAGTACTCTTCTCCAACACCACAGTTCAAAAGCATCAAGTCATCTTCTGTCATTCTTTTTCTGTCCAGCTCTCAGCATCATAACAAGTGGTCAAAAAGACCATAGCCTGAATAAGACACACATAAGTCCTCAGACTAACATCATTGCTTCTCAATAATTTGGAGAGGTTCCTGACTGCAGACTTTTGCAATGCAATATGTCTCCTGATCTCCTGACTGCTGATACCAAGTGTGGATCCACATAAGATGAAGTAAGATCCAAATAAGAATCCTTATAGAGACTAAAATTTCACATCTGTAATTTAACTAATTCTCAGCTATTGTCTACATAATATCTTCTACTAATAACAACAAAAGATAATATGAAGGAGAAAAGTTGTTGAAAGGTGAATTATACTATTCTTTGATTCTATTCTAATTCTGAAACATAGCATTATCTCTAAACCACCTAAGTTTGCTGTCTAGGTAGATAAATAAGCCAAATTTAAGAACAACAGAACACTTGCTTCTCTTAAAAGCACTTAATTTTTTAAGGATCAAGATTACAAAGATCAACTTAAAAAACTGCATTTCTTAACTTTGATAAATGTTTGAGTAGATGTTGAAATTTTTATGTAAATGAATATTAAGTTTCACCATCAGAATAGTCAAGGATATAAGAGCACCTGAAAGGACTAGAATTAATATTAACTAAGTCTCCCATAAATAGAAAAAGAAAGTATTTTTCCAGAGCCATACTCTATGGAGTGTCTTTGAATATGCCTTTTCAAGCCATAGGTGGAATTGTGTGAATAGAGTGTGTAGCCTATCCACAAGGAGATTTGCTACCTACCATTCCACAAGTGCATTGGCCAGTCTCAGCAATCTGCACTGATACTGGCTAGTTTTACCAGTAAATTGAACAACTCTAGTTGTAGAGATAGATCTTCTGGTGCCATTGAAGAGAATGTACGATGATCTTCTTGCTCCAGTTACAACACCTATAGCTGAACTGGAGATCTGATATGAGATGGGAGCTGGGAGGGGGAGAGCCAAAGCTGGCAGGACTGAGATCTCTGTTGAACAACTGGAGGTGGGAAGCCAATATTGGCAGGACAGAGAACTTGGAAACATTGGCCTGGGTCCATGGGGTTCAAGGCTATGGTGCCCATGTGTACATTTCAGGAGCTGTCTTGACTGTATTCTGTTATTAATCTGGATTATAATCTTTTGACTTCCCCAATGTGGTTCTGTGTGGTCTGTGAGCTATTGCATTGGATTTTGAACCCAGCAAAGCAGTAAAAGTGGTGCTGAGATGAGTAGAAAGAGGTACAGGAGTGTGTGAGGCATGTCTGACCCATGGAAATTGGTTTTGTGGATGCTGTGGATGGGGATAGCTCCTGTTTGTGAAGTTGACAAAGGTCAAGTATGGTTGTCTCCATGTGGCTGTGGATGGAGATAGCTCCTGTTTGTGAAGTTGACAAAGGTCAAGTATGGCTGTCTCCATGTGGCCCTTAGCCTTTTTATATCCTCCCTCTCTCATTGCTGTTAAGTGAAAACTGAGCCCCAAGCAAATTTTCAGAGGCTGCAAAACACACAGGAAGAGATTGTCTATCTTTCTACTATAAAGCTAGTGCTGGATTTGAACCACTTCCCTTAGTAATGGCAGCTCAACTCCTTACCTACTAGACTGCGAGAGTTCCCTAATATGCAATGATAAAAAACAACTAAGAATTCAGGAAAGACTGTGTAATGTGGATCAATTTTGAAGACATTATGTTAAATGAAATGTCGGTCACACAAAGTTAAATACTGTACAGCAGCACTATTATTATACCAGGGGAGTCATAATAGAAAACATCATGTTTCATGAGATACTAGGGAGAGTACATAGAGTTTTTAAAGTGGTAGACAACAATTGGCTCTAGACTAAGAATTGTTCTGTGCTCAAACAACATACATTAAAATTAAATGTATTTCTTTGAATAAATATTTCATTTATACCCTTTAGTAATTTTCAATTGCATTGTTTGGTTTTAGTTGTTGAATTGTAAGCATTCTTTATAGTACTGAATTTTCATAAGATGTATTATTTCCAAATATTTTCTATTTTCTCCCATCCTGCAGGTTATCTATGCACTTTATGGGTGAAATCTTTGATACATATTTTTTCCATTTTAATTACGTCTAATTGAACTTTGAGGGAGGTGTTGCCCATGCTTTTGGTGTCATAAATAAGAATTAATTGTAAAAATTAAGGTATTTTGGGGAGCTCTGGTGGCTTAGTGGCAAGAAAGCTGTACTGCAATCCCAGAGGCACACGGTTCGAATCCACCAGATGCTCTTCTGGGGAAGGAGGGACAATTTCCTCCTGTACCGGTCAGATCTAATTTGATGGCACACACACACAAAATTAATAAAATAAAATAATTTTTTAAAAAAATTAAGGTCTTTAATCTTTGTCACTACATTTTCTTCTAATAGCCTTGTTTTCTGTATTTGGATCATTGATCTATTTCTTCAAAGAACATAAAGGTATAACTCACTTGTGCTTCTCTTTCCTCAGCTTCACAAATACTGTTATTTGTGTATTGAAAGACAGTGCAACCCCAGGCTGAGCAAGTCTGTTGTGCCATTTTCTAACAGCATGAACTCACTTCAATGTCACTGTTTTATTTTGGTAATTTTCACAATATTTGTATCATTTTCTTTTTTCATTAAAATGTTGTTGTTGTTGCTATGTGCCGTCGAGTCACTTGCGACTCATAGCGACCCTTTGTACAACAGCCCTAAACTTTGCTCTGTCCTGTGCCAATTGCACTGTCTCTAACACTCCCATC
>NW_006400208.1:369202-392600 GCF_000299155.1 Elephantulus edwardii | reverse complement strand
AAGCTTAAGGCTAGAAGTATTAACAATATCATCATTTCCAATCCAGAGATACATGTTCCAATGCAGTACCTATTTTCCATAAATGGTTTTGGTAAGAGGAATATTATTAAATGTGGATACATTTCCACTATTCCTCCTCCATGCCATGATATATTGTTATTAGCTTGAGCAGTTGTAAATCCATTGCCAGCCTCAGTTAAACTACACTAGTATCAAGAAAATAGCCTTAATAAAAAAAAAGAATTAAGGCTATTTTCTTGATACTAGTGTAGTTTACCTGAGGCTACCATCTTCCAATTGTCTTTTGCAGTTTTGAAAAGTGTCCCAAGCCCCAGACCTCAGTATACTTAACCATCTGTTTAAAAGAATAAAGCTATTGATAAAAGCCATAACTAACTAGGCCTAGCAGCTTTTGAACTGCACAGTTCATACCAAACTTAAACCTGAACAGCAAATGAAGAGTTCATATAGCTACACAAATAAAACCAGAAATGATGCACAGTCCTCTGAACACAGAAAGGACTTTCCTTCTACTGTTGCAGTCTGCATTCAACACAGCAGCGGCTCCCCACCTCTGGTTGAGGGGTTCAGAGTTTGATGTTGTAAAGTTATAATTTGTTTTCTGTTGTGCTGGGTAACAGGGTGAAGCTCTAAATGGACCTCACGTAGGAATAAAAGCCATGAGTACATATCAACTGTTCCATCAGTGTTGGTTCTTTTGGCAAATACAAGCAGTGACACGAGCAGAGGGCCGTCAGCTTGGCGAGTCCCCACAGTGTCCTGGGAAAGCAGAGCATTCAAAAGAAGACTCCAGATTGTTTTTGTTTCCTTTCTCTAGACATTTTCTTTCATTCCTGTGGTGAAAAGGTGATACATGTGTACAGACCCAAATATAAGAGTGAGACAGCATAAGCTAAATATATACATCTACTTGAGAATAATAACGTAATAAAGAAAAACAAAATTATCTCCAAAGTACTGAAGATCAACAGTGTCAGTCTGGAGACCAAAGTGTGCCTGATTTAGGCCATAGGCGGTGCAATTACTTGCTATGCATTGGAAATATGGACAATGACTAGGGATGATAGAATGAGTATCGATGCCTTTGAGCTGTGGTGCTGGAGAAGAGTATAGAATATACATACCATGAACTTCTAGGAGAACAAGCAAGTTTGTCCTGGAGAGGGTGAAGCCAGGTTGCTTCTTGGAGGCAAGGATTCTGAAGCCTCATCTGACATACTTTGGACATGTTTCAAGGAGGGATCAGCTATGGTTGGGAGGGTGGAGGAACCGTGCAAGTGAGGAAGACCCTCAATGAGATGGACTGATTCAGTGACTGGGGTAATGGGGGTAGGTGTATCAGAGACAATAAGATTGACACAGGATAAAGCAGGGTTTAGGGTTTAGGGTTTAGGTACATAGGGTTGCTATGAGTCACAGGTGACTCGATGGCATATAACATCAACAATATAACCAATTGAAGAAAGGTTCTGTCTATACAAAATAGCATCTTAAACAAAAGTTGAGTTACAAGTGATAACATCCAGGCTCAAGACAGCATATTAATTTGAGAGGGAGCTCTAGTGGTACAATCTGCAGGGAATAACACTACTAATCCAAAGGTGTTGGTTCAAATCTACCAGTGGCTCCACAAGAGAAATATGGGATATCTTCTCCTTTGAGACAATGGCTAAGGATGACAGGAGGAGGATTGTTGCCTTGGGCTGTAGTGCTAGAGAAGAGTGCTGAGCATTCCGTGTACTGTCAAGAAAACAAACAGGTTTATCTTGCAGAAGGTGATACCAAGCTGTTCCTTGGAGGCAAGGATTTTGAGGCTCCATCTCACATTCTTTGGGTACATTGTCAGGAGGTGTCAGTCCTTAGAGAAGGATCTCATGCTTGGAAGGGTGGAAGAATAGTGCAAAAGACACTGAAGTAGATGGACTGACACAGTAACTGGAGTAATGAGGTTAGGCATGTCCAAGTCAGAGACATCGGCTCAGGATAAGACAGAGTTCAGAGGTATTGTGCATAGGGTTGCTATGAGTCACAGGTGGTTCAACAGCAACAAAAATCCAGTAGGGAGCTATAGTGGCTTAGTGGTAAGGGGTTGAGCTGCTAACCTAGAGGCATGTGATTAAAAAACACCAGCTACTCTGTGGGAGAAAGATTGGCAATTTCCTTCCATGCAATTTACTCCCTCTCAAAATCAATGGAGATCAGCAATAAGTTGGTTTCGACTAGGCAATGAGATTAAGTTTCAGCTGATATGAGGAAATCCAGCAAAGGCTGAAGGTCCAACCTCATTTCAGACCAGAAACACTGATCTGTCCCTTTGGTTCCATTTTCCAAATCCATTTTGAACCCTTGGGAAATATGACCGTCAGTATCAAAACATGAATTGTATTGGGAAAATCTGCTATCAGAGACCTCTCCAGAGTGCTGAAAATCAACAATGTCAATCTAGAGACTAAAGTGTGCCTAATCCAAGCATGGTCTTTGCTATGCATCAGACAGAGAGCTGGACAATGGTGAAGGATGACAGGAGAAGAATAGATGCCGTTGAGTTGTGGTGCTGAAGAAGAGTCTTGAGCATACCATGGATTGTCAAGAAAACAAATGGGTCTGTCTTGGAGAGGGTGAAACCAAGTTTCTTCTTGGAGGCTAGGATTCTGAAGCTCTGTCTCACATACTTTGGACAGGAGAGATTGATCCTTGGAGAAGGACATCATGCTTGGAAGGGTGAAGAGTCATGAGATGAATTGATAGAGTAATAGGGTAATGGGCGTTGGTGTGTCAGAATTAGTGAGACTGACTCAGAACAGGGCGGGGTTCATAGCTGCTACATAGAGTCTCTGTGGGTCACTGGCTACTTGACAGCACATAACAACCACCACCACCACCATTGTGTACTTCTGAAAATCTGAGACACTGGCACATGTCACAAATGCAACTCATGTTTCAAACTATGGCCTTCACCTGGGGAAGGCCTTGAGTGAGGCTCCCAAACTTAGGCCATTCTGTAGCTGCCAGAGAGTGAAGGTAGGATTATGTGAGATCAAGGAAGTTTCCACATGCATACTGAGTGGAGATTGAAATAATCAAGGCAAGGAGAATTTTGGATAAGCAAGTGGGGGGGGGAGGTATTAGTATATACAGTTGTGCTGACAAATGTGGCAATCTTTGAACTGCAGAGTTTTATAGAAAAATGAAAGGAAGTAAAATAATTAAAAGGAAAGAAAAAACTAAAATCAATGACCATTAATGCAGTAACAAGGGTGTTCAAGGCTGGCCCTGACTGAGGGCAATTTAATCTTGGTGGCATTACTGAAGCCTCCGTCTAGGACAACTCCTTCTCCTGCCAGTGTCCTTATCTTTTAGGGATAGATTTCTCAGACCTATAACACATGGTGAGGTGTGAGTATACCTTGGAGAGCAGTGAGGACTGAGGAGGCACAGTCCCAAGCAAGATAATAGAGGTGCTGACAACTGACGCTCAGAAACCTCTATTAGAACAGAATGCACTTTTGGTACAGGAATGTAGATGCCAGCTAAAGATCTGTAGCTTGAGATTAATTGAGTCTCCTCATGTTAATAGACTCAGATTACTGCTAGGTTAAGGGATTTAGAAGCAAAATATTTTAGTCTCAGTTTATACAGTTATGAATTTGCTAGGCAGGGCTGTACCCCAAATAAAGGGATAGCAGAAGCACTCTGTGTATGCTGGATTTCAAGGCTTCTATTTGGCTAAAAAATCAATAGAAGAAAAGAATATCCTGTTGGCATAATCCAAATAATCCTTTATATTCATTCCATTTCAGACTTGATGAGAGTGGGGAATAACTATATTGGCGATTTGTTTGCAAGTCAGATCTACTACTGCCTTTCACTTTCTGTGACTCTTTTTATGTCCTCATTAAAAAGAGAACTTTCCATTTGAAAAGATAAACAGACTTAAGAAAGATTAGAAGCTCAATTTAAGGTATGCCATTGAATTATTGTATTTTTTAAAGCAAAGCTTTAGGTGATGACATTGTATTGGAGATTCAAGCCTAAAAGTATGTGCAGAAGTGTAACAAAAGTCATGAAATATCTTCAGAAACATCCGAAAATAAGAGAGATATTTGCCCTGGATGTGCTCACCAAGCTGTGCCAAGAAATCTGGAGAACAACCACTTGGCCAACTGACTGGAAGAGATCTATATTTGTTCCCATTCCAAAGAAAGGTGACCCAACTGAGTGTGGAAACTACAGAACAGTGTCATTGATTTCACATGCAAGCAAGATTCTGCTGAAGATCATCCAAAAACGATTAGAACAGCACAACAGCAGAGAACTGTCGGAAGTCCAGGCTGGGTTTAGAAGGGGTCGTGGTACTAGGGATATCGTTGCTGATGTTAGATGGATATTAGCTGAAAGCAGGGAATACCAGAAGAATGTCTATCTGTGTTTCATTGATTATGCAAAGGCATTTGACTGTGTGGATCATAACAAACTGTGGCTGACTCTGAGAAGAATGGGAATCCCAGAACATTTAATTGTGCTAATACGAAACCTATACTTGGACCAAGAGGCAGTAGTCAGAACAGAGCAGGGTAACACTGCATGGTTCAAAATAGGGAAGGGTGTACGCCAGGGATGCATCCTGTCTCCATACCTTTTCAACTTGTATGCAGAGCAGATTATCCAAGAGGCTGGGCTCTATGAGGAGAATTGTGGCATCAGGATTGGTGGAAGATCTATTAACAATCTCCGTTATGCAGATGACACAACCTTGCTTGCTGAAACTGAGGAGGACCTCATGCACTTGCTGCGAAGGGTCAAGGACTGCAGCCTTCAGTATGGACTAAGTCTCAACGTCAAGAAGACAAAGATTCTCGCCACTGGACCAATTGGCAGCGTCAGGATGGATGACGAAGAGATTGAGAGTGTTCACAGCTTCACTTTGCTCGGCTCCACAGTCAACACTCTTGGTATCAGCAGTCAGGAAATCAAAAAGCGTATCGCGATGGGAAAGTCTGCTGTTAGGGACCTCTCAAAGGTACTCAGGAGCAACAGTGTCTCTCTGGAGACTAAGGTGCGCCTGATACAGGTCATGGTATTTGCAATCGCTTGTTATGCATCAGAGAGTTGGACAATGACTAGGGAGGACAGAAGGAGAGTGGATGCTTTTGAGCTGTGGTGCTGGAGAAGGGTACTGAATGTACCATGGACTGCCAGGAAAACAAACAGATTCATCTTGGAGAGGATTTATCCAAGCTGCTCCTTGGAGGCAAGGATTCTGGGGCTTCGTCTGACATACTTTGGACATGTTGCCAGGAGGGACGGGTCCTTGGAGAGGGACATCATGCTTGGGAGGGTGGAGGGACAGCGCAGGAGGGGAAGACCCTCTATGAGATGGATTGATTCGGTGACTGGGGTAATCGGGATGGGTGTGTCAGAGGCGGTGCGGTTGGCACAGGATAGAGCAGGGTTTAGAGCTGTTGTGCATAGGGTCGCTATGAGTCGGAAACGACTCGATGGCACATAACAACAACAACATTTGACCTTCTGTCAAGAGCTTGTATCCAAGTGTTTAACTGAATTATCATCAAATAAGTGTCCCAAATGAAATATCCAGAAGTAGAAATGTATTGTTTCTGGGCCAAATACAAGGCATCTAAAGCACAATTACCACAGGACAACCTACTTTCCAGTAATTTCTGAATCAGTTCCTTATCTGGATTATCACAGCAACAAAAGTCTTCTTCTCTAAAGACTTTCTCTTCAGCCCTGATTTACAGTGTTTTAATGGATTCAAGCACTGAAACCCAAACACATCACTATATATCACTGCTGTTCTCAGATCTGGGGAAATTCCTAGTAAACATTATTCTATGGAGGAGTTATATTTACATTTAAATTCATTTTTGATGCACATAAATCAAAGCTAAGAACATAAATGTAAAATTTAATGATAAGTATAAAGAATAAATGAAATTTTCATTTTACTGCTAATCTAAATTTCTGTACGTGATCAATATATTTAGGTGATACGGAAGTGGTAACCAACTTAATTTAAATGAAGTCATCTTAACAGGCTTATCAAATGGTGAATATTTAATCAAATGAACATTTTTATGAATGCATTTTTTGTATTATTTTTATCTCAATAATTTTAATGAACATTTACAGAGATTTTGGATTTCCATTCATTCATTGCTGCAGTTCTCTCCCCCTCAGCCCCCCACCCCCACCCCATGAAGGCACTTTTAAGACATAACACAAATTACTGTTCTGGGCAGTATAAATTATTTCTTGCTGTACAAAATAGAAATACACAAAACATAGATGTGCATTACTGATAGCTGGCAATTACACTTATATTTGAAGGCATTTTATATTAAATTATATATACTGGGTAAATTTGACATATGCTTTTGTTGTTGTTGTTAGATGTTGTCGAGTATAACTCATAGCAACCCTATGAAAAGCCAATCTGAAACCCGCCCTGTCCTGTGCCATCAACATCATCTCTGACACACTGGAGCCCATTGCTGAAGTCACAGTGTCAGTCCATATTATTAGGGGTCTTCCTCTCCTTTGCTGACCTTCCATATATTTCCAAGCATGACGCCCTTTCCAAGAAATAACCATTTAGTTAACTTTAATTTTTTTCTAGAAAACATGACATATTTGTGTTCATGGTAAAATAATTCTTAATAATCTACTGCTTCAATGTAGTCTTATTGTATTAGTCCTGTATTAGTTAATACAAGTAAGTCACCACTCTAAAATGTTGCTTAAGTTACCACTCTAAAATGTTGCTTTAGACTCCAAAAATTTTTACTAAAGACTATTTTTATAAAATGTCATTGTCTCTAGTCTAGAATTTTGTTTAAAAGAAAGAATATACTTTTAGTGTCATTTTAATACCAAATGAAGTCTTATGTGAACCCAAACTCACTGTTACAAAATTAATTCTGATTATAGTGATTCAGTAGGACAAAATAGAATGATTCCATAAGGTTTTCAAGACTGTAAATAAACATTTATGGAAGGAGATTGTCACAGCTTTCTTCTATGGAGCTATTGATTAGTTTGAACTCCCAGGTAGAAGGTTAGTAGTCAAGTATTTTAACCATTGCATCACCACTTTAGTAATTTTAATGTACCTGAGGTAGCCATTTTGGACTCTGCATGTAGGTCAGGGACTATATGATCTACCAAGTTAAAGCCTTGTAAACAGTTTCCCAGTGCACTGAATAGCCTGAAAGCATCAAGTGTTGCTGTAACTAATTGCGATTTACATTTGACATCATGTTAAGACTATTTAATGCATAAATGTGAACTGAAAACAAAGTAAAACAACCACAGCGTACTTCTCATTAACTTTTATAAACTATGTTTTGTAGATAATTTTCCAGTTTTCCCAAATAATATTTTAAATACATTGGTATGAGGGTAGGGTGTTAATCATAGGGTTGCACAATTCAACAGGTGGGTGGGGCATTGAAGGAAATGCCAAGGATCTTGTGTGAAAACCAATGTATTTGAACTTTGTAAATTAATTAGTATAAAATAAAAAAGACAAAAATTAAATAGATTAGTAGAAATTTATTTTGAGAGATAGTCTAACATATGACCAATATATTACGGTTTTATGAGATAAATCTTTCAATAAAGTTATTGAAATGCAAAGAAAAAACAAACCCAAACAACTGTGACAATGCTATTCGTTTGTTGTGTTTATGTTCCATTAAGTCAGAACAAACTCATAGCTGATCCTGTATCAAGTTTTCAGAAGCAGTGAATCTTAGCAGAGGAAACGTCCCATCTAGGAGAAGCCGGTGAATCTGAACCATATGCCTTTGTATTGGAACTCCTTAACCACTAGGCCCCAAGAGTTTCCCTAGTTAGAATAGTTTTCACATGGATTAATAATGCCATTAACAATATTCTGTATTTTCCTGCTTTCATAACTCTTCTGATTTGGAAGGGACAACATAGATTTTCACTGATATTTCCCAGAATTCCAATTTCAGACATTCTCTTCACAACTGCTTCATCAGTTAAAACTTAACAAATTTATGATACACAGGTTAACCGATCAATCTAGACTTTCCCCCAGAACTTTTGGATCTAACTTTATTTTCATGAATTCCAGTTGACCATTTATTCTAATTAATTAAACATTCCCCAAGAAACTTGACCTCAGAAACTTTAACAACTTTCAAGTTACAACTGCCATATTCCAGCAGTCACTCACTTTGGGCCTTAGTCCCAACCGCCTTAACTCAAAGAAGAAATCGGAAGTAATTTTCGTCATTCCACCTCAGAGGTCACCCGCTTTTCCAGCATTACTGCAAGTCTACCTGGGACCAGAAGGACTGCCAATGGCCTTGGTCCTGCCCATAGCAGCCTCTCAGCCAATGGCCTTTGGTCCTGTTTACGCCCCGCAGCCAATGGCCTTGGCCCTGTCGATGGCCACGCCTCACAGCCTGGCCTAGCGCAGGCGCACTTGTTCACCACCCCCTACAGGAGGTGCCAGGCGCACTTGTTCACCACCCCCTACAGGAGGTGCCACGCGGACTCACTTTCTCTGGAAGTATTGTGGGAAGCGCTGAACAGCAGCGTTCTGAACCCAAAGGCCCTGTGTTTGTCAGGCAAAGTTAACATGTCGGAACAAAGTAAAGACGTGAGAGACCCCAGCTTTTCAGCCGAGTCTTCCCAAGTCGAGGTGGACAGTACCCCTGAGGTTCCGTGGACACTCCCACCTCCAGCCTCTGAGGCCCAGACCATTTCAGAACCACAGAATCTTCCTCTTAGACCACAAGATGCTCAACAGGACACCGCACAGGCCTTCTCGCTGGAGCCCCAGGCCATAAGTGACAAGGGGGCCCCAAAGGACCTGCAGGAGGCGGAGGAAGAAGCACGCCGCCAGGCCCTAAGCGGGCCCTGGCTACCGCCCAGCCACTCGCCGCCAGGCCCTGCGCAGCTGGTGCAGAAGGCCCACGAGCTCATGTGGTACGTGCTGGTGAAGGAGCAGAGGAAGGCGGGCATCTGGTTCCCCGACATGGTCAAGGATGTCATTGGCAGCTACAAGAAGTGGTGCAGGAGCATTCTCAGGCGCACCAGCCTCATCCTCGCCCGCGTGTTCGGGCTCCAACTTCGGCTGACCAGTCTGCACACAATGGAGTTCTCGCTAGTCAGAGCGCTGGAGCCCGAGGAGCTGGACAGGGTGGCGCTGGGCAGCCACATGCCCATGGCAGGCCTTCTTCTGATGATCCTCAGCCTCGTTTACGTGAAAGGGCGCGGGGCTAAAGAGAGTGCGGTGTGGAACGTGCTGCGCATCCTCGGCCTGCGGCCCTGGAAGATGCACCCCACCTTTGGGGAGGTGAGAAAGCTCATTGTGGAGGAGTTCGTGCAGCAGAATTACCTAAAGTACCAGCGCGTGTTGCACGTTGAACCACCAGAGTATGAGTTCTCCTGGGGTTCCCGAGCTAGCCTCGAAATTACGAAGATGCAAATCATGGAATTCCTGGCCAGAGTCTTTAAGAAAGACCCTCAGGCCTGGCCTTCCCGGTACAGAGAAGCTCTGGAGCAGGCCAGAGCCCTGCAGGAGGCAGAGATGGCTGTCCACCACCCCCGCAGCAGCGTTTCCGAGGACGACTAGGTTCGTCTGGCCCTCACCAGTGCTGTGAGTGGTGGGCAGACCATTACAATATTCAGGATATACATTGGAGTATTTCATATGTAACTTTCAGTACAGTGCTTTATACCTTTTAATGCAATGTTGTATTCATCTGGATACTATTTTGGGTCTTTATGAGTCGCAAGCGACTCAACGGCACATAACAACTATTGGCTAGTGTTTAGCGTTGATGCATGTTTTTATTTGTAAGTAAACTCGGTTGGTGCTTTCACTTTTATGCTACCTTTTCTTAGATTTTTGTACCAGAGATGGACACAATTTACTAAGTACTGTGAAATACTTTGCATTGTATTCTTTTATATTATTATTGTTGTTGTCGACGGCACATAACAACAACATTCTTTATATATGGAATGAATGGCGTATGCTGTGTTAGATAACACAAGGAGAGAGTTTGGAAGAACTTTCCAGTATAGCTGGTCAAAGCAAGAGGAAAATCAGTGCCCCTCTCTGCTGGGCACAAGACAGATGTTCATGTGGAATTCAGTGATTTGAACTGAAATAGTTAAGTGTGGGCACTCTTGCACACTTTACCAAACACAAATACAGCCTTACCCAGAGTAAACATTAAAGCTCTTTGTGAAATAGTCATTTTTTTGAAAAGCCTATATATCTTTTTGAACAAAGTAGTATCGGTGATGGACAAAGAATTCTCAATTTTACAAAATGTATGATAAAACTTTTTCAACCAGTCATGAAAAATCACTAATCAATATTCATAAGCGTGTAAAGGTTATAGTTGTTTTTTAATGTAACTCATGTTTATTTCAGTCACTTTGACAGATACAGAAATGTATAAAAGAAGCTAAATTTCTCATATCACACAGAGAAAATAAGAGTAATATCTTCTATATAATTTTCTACATTTTATTAAAATAAATAGCTTTAATAAAATTAATAGCTATTTTTCTTATGGGCTGGGCACTTAAAGAGTGAAGCACTATACTAAACCCTTTGCATGCATTTTCTCCCTTTTTTTAATCACAACAGCCCTACGAGGCAAGCACTTATTCCATCTGTACAATGGAGAAAATTGAGAAGTAAAATGGGTAATTAACTCTCCCTAAATTATAAGCTTACCAACAGTAGGGGTTGGAATTAGAGCTGACACTCTTTCCCTACCTGCTCCCACTTGTTGACATCAGACTCCTGGCTTTTAGTCTCTTTTGCTTTGTTTTTAAACAATGCTGTATTCGAATCCCCTACCTTTTTTTTTAAAATTTTTTTTTTATTTCAGTGAACATCTACAGAGATTTTCCATTCATTCATTGTTGCACTTTTCTCCTCGCCCCCCCCCCTTCACTCCTCTCCTTGAAAGCAAAAGAAAAACTCCTTCATTGGTACACAATCCCACCCCCCCGCACGCCCCCAACCCCCCCAAATAAAATCCACTCTGCAACCCTCATTCCATACTCTTATGATAAACATAATGCCCTAAAATATAATACTTTTAAACTAGAAACCCCTACTTTTAAAACACAAGTATTATGGCCTAGAAATTTTCCAAGTAATTTTCACACTAATAGAAAGCAATATTTGATTTTACAAATTAAGAAACTTGAAAGATTTATAGACCTGACAAAGGGTTTCTCCTTAGTTAGCAGTGAAGCCTAGATTTTAAACACAGTTGATCCTACCTAGAAGATCTTATATTAAAACTTCTCTGACCATGAGGGTGAAGGAGATTCTTAGGACAGGAGAGAGAAAGATAGAAGCTAGAATAGAATGATTACTGGAAATTCTTTACCAACTGTCTTTGCATTGCAGTGGGCTACTAAGATTTTGAAGTTCTGGTATACTTTGGCCTTATTGCTTGGAAAAGGACTCCGTGCTTGGAGAGGTGGAGGGAAAGTACAGGAGAGAAAGACTGGATGAAATGGATTGACACAGTAACTGGAATAATGGGGGCAGTTATGTCAGAGACTGGATCAAAATATAAGAGGGTGCAGAGCTATTTTTCATAGGGTCTCTGTGGGTCATAGTAGACTCAGTGGCACATAACAACAACAATCCACAAGTGGCACTATGGTTAAAGCATTCAACTGCTAGTCAAAGAGTCAGCAGTTTGAGCCCCTCAGCTGCTTAGGAGAAAGGTGAGGGCTGTCTGTTTCCACAGAGACAGCCTCGGGTAGGACTAGTCAGGCCTATAGGTCAGGCAGAGTTGATGGCAGTGGCTTATTTCTTTGGTTTAATAACATACAAAACCTGCCCTATAAAGAGCCTTGGTTGCACAGTGCAGCATGTGTTGGGCTGCAAACCAAAAGATCAATGATTCCAACCCACGTGCTTCTCAAAGGCGGGCTTTCTCATCCTGTAAAGATACATGAAGGAGGAGGGCCATGGATTGGAACCAGCTTGAGAGCTGTGAATTTTTTTTAATTTTTTTATTATTATTATTTTTGTGTCAAATCAGATCTGACTGGTACAGGGGGAGATTGTCCCTCCTTCCCCAGCAGAGCATTTGGTGGATTTGAACCATGTGCCTCTGGGATTGTAGTTGCAGCTCCTTGCCACTAGGCCACCAGAGCTCCCCCGAGAGCTGTGAATTTTAATGTGTGTTTTCTGTAATCTCTCAGAGGGTACAACTGGCTGCCACTGAGGAGAAATGACTGAAGAGTTACTCTAAGATTTTCAGTCTTAAAGTGGGGGAGGGTGGGAAAGAGATGTTTTGTAAAAGCAGAATCCCTTTAAATGTCATAGACCAGAAAAGGTACAGCCAGAAAGAAACTTTCCTGGAGAAGACAGGTGATGAGGGGGCTCATGTAGTTTTAGAGTGTCACATCTCCTTAACAACTGGAAGTTATATTTGGGTAAGGGAATTGGGAGATAGGTTTCCTAGTACTTAAGGGCATTACTTCTTGTTGTTGTTGTTAGATGCTTTTGAATCATAGACGACTCATAGTGACCCTATGAACAGAAGACCTGAGCACTGTTCATAGAGTTTCTAGAGGCAAGACATTTCGGAAGTGAACGCCACTCCTGCTCCCAAGCTTGTTTTAATCGGGAAGCTCCACCAAACCCTGTCCACCATGGGTAACCATTATCACACTTGACACATCAGTGTCACAGTGTTTAGTATCACAGCAACCAGGAGTTACCTCTGTACAGCAATGCATAGGCATATATTGTGTCATTGAATCAGAGATGACCTATTGACCTTCCAGCAGATTTTCAGAGGCTGTAAATCTGGAGAGATAAATGTCCATCTTGCTCCCGCAGAGCAGTTGGTAGATTCAAACCATCTGCCTTTGGTTCAGCAGTACAATTGCTTAACATTAATCCATCAGAGCTATTTATATAGGTGCTAAAAATGCTCAAAAAGTCCTACTTTTGCTGAGATGGAATATAAATAGCTTATAAGGTTTCTCATTCATTCCCCCACCAGAGGCACTTTACAGTAACATAGGCTGGGTTGAAAATTTTTTGTTCTCAAAAGTTCATCATGACAGATGGAGGAAAGATTGAAACTGACTTCATCTTACTTGGCACTAGCAGTCAGGAGATCAGAAGATATACTGCCCTGGAAAGTCTGCAGTCAAGGACTTTTCCAAATTACTTAAGAGCAATAATGTTAGTTTGAGGAACTAAGGTACACCTGATTCAGACCATGCATAGCCTTTTCAATCACTCACTGTGCAAACGATGGACAGAAAAAAACACAAACTTTGAGTTGTTTTGGAGGGGAGTACTGAATATCCCATTGATTGCCGAAAAAACAAAGAGATAGGTCTTGGGGAAGGTCAAACCAGTGCACCTTGAAAGCAACAATGGGGAAACTTCATCTCACATAATTTGGGCATGTCACTAGGAGAGGTGATTCCTTGCAGAAGGACATCATGTGTGGGAATGTGTGGGGAGAGTAAAGGAGAGGAGGACCCTCAACTAGGTGAACTGAAATAGTGACTAAAGCAATGGTATTGAGTGTGCAGAGATCTTGAGGATGGCACGTGATAGGACAAGGTTCAGATCTACTGCTGAAAGGGTTGCTCTGAGTGATAATGCACTCAACGGCACTTAACAACAAGGCAAAGTTGACCTGGCTTTGATGACATATCTTACACAAAGCCAATGTGTCATAACTATAAAGTTTCCCTTCCTTTGCTCCCAAATTGTAGTAGAATAAAAATTTATCCCTTCTCAAATTTGTGGGGCTATCCAGGATGTTCTGTTTCTGGAGAAGAAACACAACAGCATGGTGTAGGTCATTTTCTTACAGTTTGACTTCTCCCAAAAACTATAGTTCCTATACACATTTTGACATATATCCAAAAGTTGCCCCTCACCTGTTCCTTCTCTGCTGTAAAAGGCAAGGTGAACTACCTTCACCAAAGCTGATCATAGCTCACAGAAATGAGCACACCAACAATTCCATAGAATGAACCTCTAGAGGACAGGAGTGTGAGAAAAGAGGAGCTGTTTTCAGAAAGTCACACAAGTATGAATGCTCAGCTCCTATACTGTGAAGCAGCTAATATTAGAGGAAGTTGTTGCTGGGTGCAGCTGAATATAATTTGTAGTGACCCTGTGAACAATAGACCTGAACCCTAGACTATCCTGCACTGTCCTCATCATCCTCATACACATGAGGAGTCCATTGCTTCAGTCACTGTGTTAATCCCCCTTGTTGAGGGTCTTTCTTTCACGGACCCTCCACATTTCCAATATGATGTTCCTTCCCAAGGAACAGCCACTCCTAACAACATATTCAAAGTTTTGAGATAAGCTTCACCATCCTGCCTTTAAAGGGCACTCTGGATTAAGGCAAGAGACTTCCTGAATATGGAGCAGGATTAGTTTACGACTTCGGGCACTATAAGGACAGAAACTTGGGGTAATAGGAATATTATTTCCTCTGTATTTTCACTCTGAGCTCTGAATAATATTTGAGGGAGGGTTTGTAAAATAATTTCCAACATGTTCATTAAAGATGCTAGAATTAGTCTTTTTTTGGTAGTTTTTAAAATTGTTTTATTATTATTAATTTTAATGAAAGTTTACAGAGACTTTGGATTTCCATTAATTCATTGTTGTACATTTCTCCCTGCCCACTCCTCCCCACCCCCAGTACACTCCTCTCTTTGAAAAGTAAAAGAAAAATTCTTTCATTGTTTTACAATCTCTCCCCCCACTCCCCCACCCCCAGGTCTACTCCACTATGCAGCCTTTGTTCTGGACTAGAAATTACTCTTTCTAGGAGTCTGTGGTCCATGTTCCAGTCTAAGATGACAGTGTAGTGAAGTTCAAACCATTATGGCTAGGAGTTTTCCTAATTCTCCATGGCTTATGACCTTTTTAATCTATTTTTCCTGACACCTGGAACACCACTTATTTACAAATATATACATATTTAAGTTCATTTAATGGATGTCATGAAGGGCAAAAAGGGGGCCTTTGTAACCTTAATATAAACTTTAATAACATCAGCTCTCTCCAATAGAATCTTATATCATACAAATACACATTATGATGAAGGAGAAATTTTATCAGATATGCAAGGGTGAACCTGCATTTATGTCTCTTAAAAACTGTATTTGCTATGAATAAGTCATTGTGCAAAATTCAATCATTCTCTCTCCAGCTCCATTTCTGTCACCGAGTCCATATGATGTCCCTCTCCAAGGACCGGTCCCTCCTTACAACATGTCCAAAGTATGTCAGAGGAAGCCTCAGAATCCTTGCCTCCAAGGAGCAGCCTGGTTTAACTGTCTCCAAGATGAATCTGTTTGTTTTCCTAGCAGTCCATGGTACTCTCAATACTCTTCTCCAGCACCACAGCTCAAAGGCATCAATTCTCCTTCTATCCTCCTTAGTCATTGTCCAACTCTCTGATTCATAACAAGTGATTGCAAAGACCATGGCCTGTATCAGACACACCTTAGTCTCCAGAGAGACACCATTGCTCTTCAGAAGTTTGGAAAGGTCCCTAACAGCAGATTTTCCATTCACAATACATCTTTTAATTTCCTGGCTACTGGTGCCAAGAGTGTCGACTGTGGAGCCAAGCAAACTAAGCTGTGAACAATCTCAGTCTCTTCACCATCCATCCTGATGCTGAGAATGGTGAGAATCTTTGTCTTCCTGACATTGAACCTCAATCAATACTGAAGGCTACAGTCCTTGACCCTTTGCAGCAAGTGCTTCAAGTCCTCCTCAGTTTCAGCAAGCAGGGTTGTGTCATCTGCATAATGCAGATTGTTCATAGATCTTCCACCAATACTGACCCCACATTTCTCCTCATAGAGCCCAGCCTCCTGGATAATCTATTCTCCATACAGGTTTAAAATGTATGGATACAGGACACATCCCTGGCATACACCCTTCCAAATTTTGAACCATGCAGTGTTTTCTTGCTCTCTTCTGATGACTGCCTCTTGGTCCAAGTATAGGTTTCGTATTAGCACAAACAAGTGTTCTGGGATTCTTTCCCATTCTTCTCAGAGTCAGCCACAGTTTTTTATGGTCCACACAATCAAACGTCTTTGCATAGTCAATGATACACAGATATACATTCCTCTGGTATTCCCTGCTTTCAGCTAAGATCCATCTAACATCACCTCCAATATCCCTGGTCCCACGACCCCTTCTAAACCCAGCCTGGACTTCTAGCAGTTCTCTGCTGATGTGCTGTTCCAGTCATTTTTGGATAATCTTCAGTAGAATCTTGCTTGCATGTGAAATCAATGATATTGTTCTATAGTTTCCACATTCTGTTGGGTCACCTGCCTTTGGGATGGAAACAAATATAGATTTCTTCCAATTGGCCAAGTGGTTGTTCTCCAGATTTTTTGGCTCAAGTGGTAATGAATTGCTTTGCCAATGCACAATTTAATGTAAGTATTTCAAATACACCAGCCCCTCTCTAGTGAAAGATGGGCAGTCTCCTCTCATGTGATTTACTGACTCTGACAACCCACTGTAGGGTCAGCTGTCAATTGTTTCAGACTTGATGGTACACAGTGACAACATATCAACAAAGAATTAAAATGATCTCAATTTGTAGATAATATAAGCCTATATATAGAAAATTCCAAAGGCTTAGCAAGAAAATTACTATAAAAGATAAATGTAAAAACATGAGAGGATACAACATCAACATATAAAAATCATTGTAATTATTCTACAATAAAAAGAACTCCAAAAAAGAAAATCATAAAATCAATATTATTTACAATAGTAAGGAGAGATACCAAAGATCTATACAAAGAAAATAATTATTAAACATTAATGCAAGATCATTTCTTGGATCAGCAGCACCTTAGTCTCTAGTCTGACATTGTTGCTCTTTAGCACTCTGAAGAGGTCCTTGACAGCAGATTTCCCTAATGCAATTTGTCTTTTGATTTCTGACTGCTAGTACCAAGAGTATTGATTATGGAACTGAGCAGGCTGAAATTGTCAACAATATCCATTTCTTCTCCATCTATCATGGTGCAACCAGTTGACCCAGTGGTGAGACTGTTATGTTTTCTTTATGTTGAGATGCAATCCAGATTGAAAACTGCAGTCTGTCTGCTGCCAGCACTTCAGGTCCTCCTTAGTTTCAGTAAGCAAGGTTGAATCCTTTGAATAACAGTTTGTTGATGAGTCTCCTCCAACTTCATGCCACATTCCTCCACATAAAATCCAGCCTCCTGAATGATCTGTTCCATATAGAGATTGAAAGAGTATGGAGAAAGGATACAGCCCTGACACATTCTCCTTGAATTTGAACCATACAATGTATCTTTGGTCTGTTTAAATGACTACTTTCTGGTTTAAGTGTAAGTTTTTAAGTAGGGAAAGACCTTCAGTGAGATTAATTGACACAGTGACAATTGCAATGGGGACAGGTGTATCAGAGACAGTGAGACTGGCTCAGGGTAGGGCAGGTTCAGAGTATTGTTCATGGGCTGCTATGAGTCATAGTCGACTCAACTGCACATAACAACAAAAGTACAAGAAACCAAAGGCAGAAAGCTTTAAAATGGTGAGAGTACCAATTCTTCCAAAAAGGATCTACCTATATTAAGCAATCTCAAATAAGATTCCATAATCATCCTTTAATGGGATCAGAAAACTAGATATAATTTCAGTATGGGAAGGAAACAGTTATTGCTTATACAAGGCACCACTGAAAAAGAAAAACAAAGCAGGAGGCTTCTTGCTTCTCAATCTGAAAAACTACTCTACAGTCATGGTAGTTTACGTATGCTTTCAATGGTTACACTGGCAGACACATAGACCAATATATTACAACTGAAATCCCAGGAATCAATCCATCCATCTATGGATGCCTGCTCTTTCACAAAGAGACAAAATCCATATTTTTAAAAGATTATCCCTAATAAGTATTGCTATGGATGCCTGCTCTTTCACAAAGAGACAAAATCCATATTTTTAAAAGATTATCCCTAATAAGTATTGCTGGCAGTTAGACATCTACTTGAAAATTGAAACTAGATTCATACTTCACATATACATAAAAATTAGTTGAAAATGCATTGAGGATCTGAGTGTAAAATAAAAAATTATTAAAAATACAGCATAAACTACCAAACCTAACCAAAATGCACAAATAGCAGAGGATAAACCAGAAATTTCAAACTCTTTAAAAATTAAATCTGTATACACATCAAAAGACTCCACCGAAACAGTAAAAAAAGAACCTATAGATTTGGGGAAATATTGGCAATGACATCACAGGTGACTCAATGGCACATAACAACAATAATAGATTATGATAGGTTTGGAAGCAGGAGTGGCATCCAATTCCTAAACAACATGCCTCCGGAAACTCTATGAACTTTGATAAATGCTGATAGTTGTAGAGGGGCTTCATGCCGTTTGTTCACAGGGTCATTATAAGTTGTGCTTGACTCGAAGGCAATCAACAATAACAACAACACCACCCCAATTATCATTTTATCATTATTTACAATAGCAAGGAAATGTAAGCACCCCCAAATGTCTGTCAATGGATGAATGAGCAAAAGACTAATGTGCATATATGTATGGGTTTGTAGTTTTGTACTGTCGAGTTCGAAGCACCCCATAGCTGACCCTCCAGTGAGTTTTCAGAGGCAGTTAATCACATGGGAGGAGATTGACCATCTTTCTTCTGTGGAGCAGCTGGTAGATTTGAAGGACATGCCCATGGGATTGCAGAGCAGATTCTTACCACTATAACAGCACAGCTCCCGTAGGCTGTCAAAAGAACAGATATGTCCTAGAAAGGGTGGCCAGAGTGTTCTTTAGAGGCAAGAATGACAAAGCTACATCTTTCATATTTTGGACATGTAACTAGGTGAGGCTATTCCTTGGATAGGGACCTAGTACTTTGAAAGATGGAGGGTCAGTGAAGGAAAGGAAGACCCTCAACGAGATGAATGGAAGTGTGACTTCAGCAAAGAGATCTAGTGTCTCAGAGATTATGAGGATGGTACAGAATAGGACAGGTTTCAGTTTGGCTGTTCATAGGGTGCTGTGAGTTGTACTAGATTCAATGGCACCTAACAATAGCAGCAATAACTACTGAATGCCAGCATTTCTTCATGTGTCTATTGATCATCTGAATGTATTTATTTTGTTAAATTGTTTTTTCATGTCAGCTGCTATTTTAGAAATGTGTTTGTCTTTTGTTGAGATGTTAAAATTGTCTATAAGTTTTAGAGATTTATCCCTTGCAATCTTAAACAATGAAACTCATCAGGATAAAAGCTCAGAACATGAGAAAGGGCAGGTTTGAAGGATTAATGAAAATAAACCTTACAGGGAGAAAGTTGGAAGAGTGTAGTTATGTTGTGGAAATTTTCATTAATGTCATAAGACCAATGTTAATTAATAGTTAAATGAAAAATCATTTTATCATTAACAAAATAAATGTGCTTTGTAAATGTTCAGATCATAATACAAAGAAAAATTAAGTTTAATAAATCATTAAAGAAATAAGAAATGTCATATGCTCACTATTGTATTTTTAATCCCATTTTAAAAAATATGCTTTCGCTACCACTGCAAAAATCTGCAGTTAGAAACATCATCAAATTATTGAGGAATAAGTATGTCAATTTGACGACCAAGGTGCATCTGATTCATAGTCTTTCCAATTACTAGCTATGCTTCTGAGACCTGGACAAAGAATAATGGTGACAGAAAAAGAAGTTATACATTTGAGCTATGGTTTTGAAAAAGAGCACTGAACATCCCATGGATAGCCAAGAAAACGAACAGATATGTCTTGAAGAATTTGCAGCTGGAGTGGACTTTGGAGGCAAGAATGATGGTGTCATACTTTGGACATGTTGTTAGGAGGTGCTATTCCTTGGAGAAAGATATGATTCTGGAAAGAGTGGAGGGTCGGTGAAGGAGAGGAAGACCCTCAAGCAAGTGGACTGACAGTGACTGCTGTAATGCTTTCTTGTGTGTCAGGAAGTATAGGATGGGCCAGGATAGAACAGGGTTCAGAAAATTTTTGTAATGGGAAAAATAACAATGCATTCTATTGGACAAATCAGCCACAGAGGAGCTCTAAAGAACAAGGATGCCAAGCTGAGGACTAAAGTGCACCTGGTCAAGCCATGGTGTCTTCAATGCCTCATAGGCATATAAAAAGTATATTTTCAATTGCCTCATAGGCATACAGAAGTTGGGCAACAAATATGGAAAACCAAAGAATTTATGGCATTGACTTGTGTTGGTAAAGCATATTGACCCTGCCATGACCTGTCAAAATGAAAAACAAACTGTCTTAGAAGTGCAGTTAGAATGGTATCTAGAAACAAGGATGGAAAATCTTCATCTTATATATTTTGGGCATGTTTTTGGAAGGGGCCAGTCTTGGTAAAGTAAAAGGTCCATAAAAAAAGACCATCATCCAGACTGATGGACACAGTGATGAAAAGAATGGGCTTAAGGACAGCAGAGAGGCAGCTGGCAAAGAGGGCAGTGTCTTGTTTTGTGCTAAATGGATGTGAATAAGAGCAGACTCTACAGAGCCAAATAATTGTTAAATGAAAAATTCTTAGTCATGATACAAAAACATAGTCTATTAAAAACTAATGATAAAGTGAGCTTAACCAAAATGAAAAAAGAGAGATTATTCTTTTGTGAAGAAAATACAAGACACAGATTAGAGAGAAATATTTACAAATCATATGCTCAATCATAGGATTTGCGTCTGGAATATTCAAAGAATTTTCTAAACTCAGCATTATAAAAACAAATAATTTTTTTTTTTGAGGCTGACAGTCTTGCTGTAAAAAACAAATAATTTTTAAATAAACCATGAGCACATAGCCAAAGTATATATACTAGTAACAAATACGTACATAAAAAGATTATTTAACATTAACTAAAAGATTTAACATTAAAAGTGTTGTTGTTGTTGTTATGTGTCATCAAGTCGCTTGCAAGTCATAGTGACCCTACGTAAAAGACCCCTAAACCCTGCTCTATCCAGTGCCAATTCTTACTTTCTCTGACACACCTATCCTCATTATCCCAGTAACTAAATCAAACCATCTCAGCAAGAGTCTTCCTCTCTTGCACTGTCCCTCCACCCTCCCAAGCATGGCATTTCTCCTCAAGGGCTGATCCCACCTTGCAACATATCCAAAGTATATCAGATGAAGCTTCAGAATCCTTGCCTCCAAGGAGCAGCCTGGCTTCACCCTCTCCAGGACAAACTTGTCTGGTTTCCTAGCAGTCCATGGTATATTCAATCCTCTTCTATAGCACCACAGCTCAAAGGCATTAACTCTCCTTCTATCATCTCTAGTCCAGCTTTCTGATACATAGCAAGTAACTGCAAAGACCATGGCCTGTATCAGGCTCACCTTAGTTTCCAGACTGACATCATTGCTCTTCAGTACTTTGGAGAGGTTTCTAACAGCGGGCTTTCCCAATGTAATTCAATTTCCTGGCTGCTGGTACCAAGAGTGTTGATTGCAGAGCCAAGCAAACTGAAGCTATCAACAATCTCAATATCTTCACCATCCATCCTGATGCTGCCAACTGGCCAAGTGATGAGAATCTGTTTTCTTCATGTTGATCTTCAATCCATATTGAAGCCTGCAGTCCTTGACCTTCTGAAGCAAGCGCTTCAGGTCCTCCTCAGTTTCAGCAAGCAGGTTTGTGTCATCTGCATAACACAGCTTGTTGATGAGTCTACCTCCAATCCTTATGTCACACTTTGTTCCTCATATAGATTGAAAAGATATGGAGATAGGACATATCCTTGACACACAATCTTCCCAATTTTGAACCATGCAGTGTTTCCTTGCTCTGTTCTGATGACTGCCTCCTGGTCCAAGTATAGGTTTGGAATAAGCCAAATAAAATGTTCTGGGATTCCCATTCTTCTCAGAGTCAGCCACAGATTGTTGTGATCCACACAGTCAAATGCCTTTGCATAGTTAATGAAACACAGATAGTACTCTGGTACTCTCTGCTTTCACCCAAGATCTATCTGACATTAGCGATAATGTCCCTAGTGCCACAGCCTCTTCTAAATTGAGCCTGGACTTCTGGCAGTTCTCTGTTGCTGTGCTGTTCAGTCATTTTTTAATAATCTTCAGCACACTCTTGCTTGCATATGATATCAATGATATTGTTCAATAATTTCCACACTCTGTTGGATTAACTTTCTTTGGAATGGGAACAAATATAGATCTCTTTCCAGTCAGTCAGTCAGGTGGTTGTCCTCCAGATTTCTTGGCACAACTTTGTGAGCACATCCAGGGCATCATCTGCTTGTTGAAATATGTCAGTTGGTATGCCATTAATTCCCAGGGCCTTACTTTTTGCCAATTCTTTCAGAATAGCTGAACTTCTTTCTTCATCACTAAAGGCTCTTGCGCATACATTGTTTCCTGAAATTTTCTGTGTCTACAAATTCCTTTTAGTACAATGACTCTGTATACTCTTTCCATCTTCTTTTAATACTTCCTGGATCATTTTTCTGCCCAAAGCATTCTTAAGTATTGCAACTCAAGGTTTGAATTTGTTCTTCAGTTCCTTCAGCTTAAGAAATGCTGAGTGAATTTGGCCCTTTTGATTTTCTGACTCCAGCTCCTTGCACATTTCATTGTAATACTTTACTTTGTCTTCCTGACTGCCCTCTGGAATCTTCTGTCCAACTCCTTAGTATCTTAATTTCTTCTTTGGCTTCTTGGTGCTCCAGTGCAATATTTAGAGTTTCTTCTGACATCCATCTTGGTCTTTTCTTCCTCCTGTCTTTGTAATGATCTTTTATATTCTTGCTGGATGATATTCTTGATATCCTCCCACAGCTCATCTGGTCTTTGCTCATTAATGTTCAAGGCCTCAAACCTGTTCTTGAGATGGTTTTGAAATTCAGGTAGGATAGATGCAAGGTCAAATATTGTTTCCTGTAGACTTGATTTAGTTTTTCTCAGCTTCAGGTTGAACTTGCACATGTGTAGCTAGTGGTCCGTTCCACAATCAGCACCTGACCTAGTTTTCACAGATGATATTGCACTTCTCCAGCAATTCTTTCCACAGATGTAATCGATCTGATTCCTATGCATGCCATCAAGTGAAATCCATGTGTATAGCCTGCATTTGTTTCTTATAAAATGTATTTGCAATGAATAAGTTATTGATTGTGCAAAATTCTATCATTCTATCCCTGGCTTAATTTCTGTGACCAAGCCCATATTTTCCAACTATTGTTGTTGTTGTTGTTATGTGCCGTCGAGTCGTTTG
>NW_006400208.1:365379-367607 GCF_000299155.1 Elephantulus edwardii | reverse complement strand
ACCCTTGCCTGGTGTGTTTTGAGCCACCCCTTTCCCTGCTCAGCCAGCATTTACATCTACTCCCACCTACTCCATTCACCATCAATCTCTCTATTCAGCCTTTGATGTGATGGCCTATACATCAATCTTTCTGGGTTTCTGTTATTCTTAATGCCTCAAGCTGCTGCCAGTTTCTTCCTCTGCTGGCAGTATCTCTTGACTTCAGGAGTTTTGGACTTCTGCTCCAGGTTTGACTTCTTGTGCCTTAGGGCATCTTCTCCATTTATGCTACAAGAGTTTCCCCGGGGAGGTTGATGAACAGATGTTGAGGCAATTCCAAGTTACAGTGACACTGCATTTGGTTTCAAAGGTGGTAGATCTTTAAAGGAGAAGACTGATCATCTTTCTTCCATATATTGTTACTGTTAGATACTATCAAGTTGGTATGACTGTAATGACCCAATGATCAAGAGATCTGAACCCTGCTCTATCCTGTGCCATCCTCATTATCTCCAACACACCTAAGTTTATTGCTATAGTCACTGTGTCAGTCCATCTTGAAGGTCTATCTCTTTTATGCTGACCCTCCACCTTTCCAAGCAAACATGACATCTTTTTTTGAAGACTGATCTCTCCTTACAATGTTCTCAAGGTATGTGAGATACAGTTTCACCATCCATGCAACCAAGGAGCTCCCTGGTTTCACATTCTCTAGGATAGACTTGTTCATTCTCTTGGCACAACATAGGATATTCAGTACTCTTACAACTCAAATAGTTGGTGGATTTATATTGCTAACTTTCTGGTTAGTTTTTCAAATTGCTCACTTTTCTGGTTATACACTAGGCTACTAGGACTCCTTAAAACTACAATGAAATATTGCTGCACATATACCAAAGTGAGTATAATAAAACACATGATTTTGGGCTGAAATGTGTACTCCCAAAATATATATGTGGGAGTCCTTAATTCTATATCTATATATATGATCCTAATTGAAAATAGGAGATATTGTTATGTTTAATAAGGTCATAATAAAATTGGATGAGTACTAAACCTAACCATTTCTGAGGAATCATTTAAAAAGAGTGGAATATGCAAAAAGGCACACAAAGGAGAAAGATATGCCATGATAAGGCATGTCTACAAGGAGAGATGCATCAAGGATGCTGGCAGACATAGCAGCAGGCAGACCCACAAAGGACTGAGACTGATTTAGAGTTACATGAATTTGAAGTGTGACAAAATATTTCTACTTACTAAAGACACTCGTGGTTTTTTGTTTTGGGGTGTTTTTTTTGTTAGGTAACTATAACACTGTCAATATCCAAACAAGAATTTTCGGCACATTGAGGGAATGTAAATTTTATAGTCATTATTGCCAAAAGGCCCAGTTACTATACTCCTGACTATTTATAGAAATTAAGGTCTGTTTATACAGACACTACTGCAATAATAAGTATAGCATAAGAAGTGCATGGGAGAGAGTAAGTGTGATTCCAGGCAAAAGTCTGTCATTCACTGACACGACCATTGTAAAATCAGAAGTGAAAGGGCAAGGCTCAGAGCCATTGTTCATAGGGTCACTATGAATCATTATTGACTTAATGGTACAAAACAAAACAACAACATGATGTCAGAAGAATAGAGGCCTTTGAGTTGTGGTTTTGGAGAAGAGTACTGAATATCTCATGGAATGCCAAAAGAACAAAAAAATACTTTTTAGAGAAAGTGCAACCAGGCTCCTCGTTGGAGGTAAGGATAATAAAATTTTCATCTCACATACTTTGGCCAGTCCTTGGAAACAACATTATGCTTGGAGATGTGGAGGGTCAGCATAAGAGAGATAGACCTTCAACAAACTGGATCAATAGGCTCAGCTATGTCAGAGATGGTGATGATGGCAAGGTTCAGATCTGTTGTTCATAGGGTTTCTAGTGGTTATAATCAACTTGACTGCACACAACAACAACAACATTATTTGGAATAGGTTTTAGTAGAGATTTTGAACTAAGACAAACTAGAAAGAAAGGTCTGGAAATGTTGTTGTTGTTGTTGTTGTTATGTGCCATCGAGTTGCTTGCGACTCATAGCGACCCTATGTAAAACAGCCCTAAACTCCGCTCTGTCCTGTGCCAATCACACTGTCTCTGACACTGGCATCCCAATTATCCCAGTCACTGAATCAATCCACCTCATAGAGGGCCTTCCTCTCCTGCGCTGTCCCTCCACCCTCCCAAGCATGATGT
>NW_006400208.1:353813-364634 GCF_000299155.1 Elephantulus edwardii | reverse complement strand
ATGCAGTGTTCCCTTGCTCTGTTCTGACGACTGCCTCCTGGTCCAAGTATAAGTTTCGCATTAGAACGATCAAGTGTTCTGGGATTCTCATTCTTCTCAGAGTCAGCCATAGTGAAATAGTGAAAATTAAGTAATGAAAACCCTATTGATCACAATAGTTGGAACTGCACGATGTCTGTTACTTTTTCTTTATAATCTGAGTAAAGGTTTCCAAAGAAAATGGGTTTTCTGTTCAATTATATAGATTTTTTTAATGACAGGAATCACAGTCCTCACATTGTAAAAGCACTCTCCCTACCACCTCCGTATGATTCTCATTTCCATTCATCATTCTGTTATCACCTTTATGCCTTAAGAGTTTTATCCTTGAGTAAATACTGCCCCATTGATCTTGTGTGGTTAATGGTTCTGAGTGACTGTCTCCCCAGTGTTGATATTCATTTTAGGAGCCTATCTATTAAGGGAGCTCTGGTGGCCTAGTGGCAAGAAACTGAGCTGCAATCCCAAAAGCATGAGATTCAAATCCACCAGATGCTCCACTGGAGAAGTGGCGGGGGGGGGGGCATCTCCTTCTGTGCCAGTCATATATCCAATTTGATGGTATACAACAAGAAAAAAAAAAGAAGGAAAGAAGCCTATCTATTATTTGGCTGGTAGTAGAAGCACAAGGGTTAATTTCTTTCCAGGCTCATAGAGAGAATAAGGGTTATAGTTTAAAGTAATCACTAGTCTCTACTAGAAAAGAAATCCTGACAATTATTATAATGTAAGTCTCATTCCAAATTTTTCTCCCATTGTGCTTTGTATTGTTTTTCTGATAGTGTTTTTTTCTAGGGTCACAATGAAATGGATAATCACTCAGTGGCATTTAACAATAATAAAAATGTTGAGAGCAATTCATTGCAATAATGTGAAGAAAGATAAAAACCTTTAGATGGTGAATAGCATGTGAATGCCATACAAAAGAGCAATAAAATATTGATACACACTGTATGTTGGATGGTTCCCAAGGGGAATATCTTGAATGAAAAAATATGCTGTCAAAAGTCACATATTATGATTCCAATTTCATAACATCTGATAGAGTGGTTGTCAGGGTTAATGGAAGTGTTTGACTATGAAACAAAATCATTGTTATTAAACAATGAGTCATTATAACCCTGAAACTTAACATCAAGACTTTAGCCATTCTGCATAATTGCTTCTTAGTTCTTCAGTGCTCTGAAAGGTTTCACAAATTCTCTATTGCTCTTTTGCGTTGCATGATAAGACACTGTGTAAATGTACTATGGTTTCTTTATCCACTAATGGACATTTAGATTGTTTCTTTTTGTTATCATAAATAATGTTGTAATAAAGATATGTGTGTACAAAGAAAAAGAAAACAAAGATTCTCACCACTGGGCCAATTGACAGGACTATGATAGATGGAGAAGAGATTGAGATTGTTAACAATTTCAGCTTGCTGTGCTCTACAATCAACAACTGCAACCAGGAGATCAAAAGAAAAATTAGATTAAGAAAGTCTGCTGTCAGACTCTAGAGTGCTGAAGAAAAAAAGATGTCAGTCTACAGACTAAGGTGCACCTGGTTCAGACCAAGGTCTTTGAAATTAATTGCTATACACCAGAGAACTGGGCAATGAGTAAGGACAACAGGACAAGAATTGATGCCCTTGAGTTGTGGTGCTGAAGAAGAGTATTGAATATACCATAGACTGCCAGGAAAACAAATAGGTCTGTCCTGGAGAGGGTAAAACCAAGTTGTTTCTGGAAGGAAAGATTTTGAAGCTTTGTGTTACATGCTTTAGACATGTGGCCAGGATGGACCAGTCCTTGGAGAAAGACATCATGCTTGGAAGGGTGGAAGGACAGCACAGGAGAGGAAAACCCTGGATGAGATGGCTTGACACAGTGGCCCTGAGCCAATCTGTCTCTAACACACTTGCTCCTATTGTCCTAGCCACTGTGTTAAGACAATAGGGGCAGGTGTGTTGGAGATAGTGAGATTGGCTCAGGATAGGACAGGGTTCAGAGCTATTGTGCAGAGTGGCTATGAGTCAAAAATGACTTGACAGCACATAACAATAATGACAACAACAAGAAGGACTAAATAGAACTGTTCCACAGGGTTCCCAAGGTTATAAATCCTTATGGAAACTCTATGGCCACATCATTCTCCTATAGGGCAGTTGTTGTGTGCTGTAGAATTAGAACCAATCCATAGATGACCCTACAGTGGATTTTCAGGGGTGTAAACTACACAGGAAGAGAATGCCGATCTTTATCCTGGGGAGCACCTCATGGATTCAAACTGCATACCTTTGTGTTGGCAGCATAATTCCTTCCCACCAAGCCAACAGAGTTCTTGATGGAGCAGCTAATGTACTTGAAACAACTATCTGAGTGTTTTAACTACTGCTTCACCGAAGTTCTTTTTCAACTATATACAAAACAGTTTACTTATAATGATCTAGAATTTACTTGCTAATGGGTACATCAAATCCATACATGTGATAACATTTCATAGAACTATACTTATCTCTTCAATAAAAAGGAATTAATATAAAAATGGTTGAAATTTGAATGAGTTTGTGGTTTAGTTAGCACTGATGCTAACTTCATGGTTAAAAGAATTATACTATGGTTTGCTAAAATGTTATTCCTGAGGGAAACAAAGAGAAAGGAACACAGGCTTTGTCATATTTTTGTAACTTTGAGTCTAAGATTATTTCATAAGTTAAAATAAATGAATTCTAAGTATTGTTATGGATAGAACAAAAAAATTTAACTTTTTTTTCCCTAAAATTGCTTCTCAATGCTTTCAGGTCAGTTTTCATTCAAGAAACACTAAGTTTAGCAGAACAAAACTCTGACCAGTACAGTACCATTCTCACAACCTCTGATGTGCCCAAGCAACTGTCACAGTAACTGTCAACCCATCTCACTCAGTCTTCACCTTTTTCACGAACCCTCTACTTTCCCAAATAAGAGGAATTGCATATATCCTTCTATGTATGTATGCAGTACCCAGGAAATGAGAGATAACTAAAACATAACATTTTACAAAAATTTATAATAAAATAATGGGACTTAAAGGTCAGATTTATATAATAGTAGTAGTTATAATAATGGCTCATACTAGCATATCATATTGTACAAATTAGAACTGATCCATAGTGTTTTCAAATCTGTGACCTCTTGAAAGCATATCTGGAGGCATGTTTTCCAATGTACCTCTGGTTGGATTTGAACCTTCAAAAATTTAGCTAGTAGTTAAGCACATAATTTTTTGTTCCATCCAGGAAGGACACTTGGACCCTGTTTACAATTTAGAAAACAAAAACCTGAAAGGTAAATAAAATTGCACCCCAACCTAGGGAAATAGTAATTATCAATATTTTTGTGAATTATTTTATCAATATATGTGCTTTCATCCACATGTTGAGTTAGCACCAATATTAAAATTTAGAATTATACCTATCTTTGTTTTGGAAATGTGAACTACATAGTGAATGAACTGGGAAAATTCTTTACTGGCAGGAACAATATAGTCTAGAGATTGGAGTTAAACAATATAAACAAACCAACCAATATATAATAAAATATTATGTAACAAATCCTAAAGTAGATTAAGGGATTCGGATTAATAAGAAATTATCTCTAATGTGTCATCTAGGTAGGGCTTGAATGAAGTGAGGGAGTCAGCGATGGGCATTTCTTGGTGAATGAGTAGGGCATTCTCATCAGAGGACCTACAATTTCTCAGGTCCTGGGGCTATATCCATCGAGGAGACTCATATTACTGTCTTGATTAAAGTCCTAAGCAAGGACAGCTGACAGAGACTATGTCCTATCAGTCAGTTTATATGATTTAAAAGATATTTTTCTTTACGTGATCTCAACTTATATTTTCTGTTTATTTTACTGTTTGCTTTAATTAAGAGATGTGGTATTTCTTTATCCAGATAGAATCCAATGTATATTCCACTGTTGTTGTGTGCCAACCCATAGCTGACTTTCCAGTGGGTTTTCAGAGGCAGTAAATCACACAGGAGGAGACAGCCCATATCTGTCCTGTGGAGAAGCTGGTGTCTTCCAGCTGCATGCCTTTGGGATTTCAGTACAGAGAAGTTCTTACAGATAGCCCTGATGTCCACTATGAATTCTCATCTTATCGGTCCCTGGAAAATAAATGGAACCCCTTGCCTACTGTTTAAGAATTGTATTGGGTAAATCTGCTACCAGGGACCTCTCCAGAATGCTGAAGAGTACTCTGCTTTCAGTCTAGAGACTAAGGTGCACCTGATCCAGGCCATGGGTTTTGCAATTACTTGCTTTGCATTTGAGGGCTGGCAATGACTAAGGATGATGGAAGGAGAATCAATGCCTTTGAGTTGTGGTGCTGGAGAAAACAAACTGGTCTGTCCAGGAGATGGTGGAACCAGCTTGCTTCCTGGAGGCAAATATTTTGAAGCTTCCTCTCACATTCTTTGGGCATGTTGTCAGGAGGGACAAGTCCTTGGAGAAGAACATCATTATTGGAAGAGTGGAGGGACAGTGTAGTAGAGGAAGACCTTGGATGAGATGGATTGACACAATAACTGGTACAATGGACATAGGTGTGTTGGAGAGAGTAAGATTGGCTCAGGATAGGTTCAGACTGATTCAGAGCTGTTGTACATAGGTTCACTATAAGTTGCACAGGGCTCGATGTCACACAACAACAACAAAATAAAACTTAGAATTGGATGTGGTTGAATCTTTCTGCTAAGTTGTGACTGATTATTATATTTCTCCTTTCCCATCAAATGACAACTTATCAATAAAGTGCTTTGTTAAAATTTTGTTAGGTATTTTCAGAAAGCACTCAATAAATAAGAATGACAGAAAAAAGTAGATGTCCTTGACTGTGGTATTGGAGAAAAATACTGAGTATCAAAAGAAGAAACCTAGAGGGCTGGGCGGGGAGAGAAGTGCAGCAATGAATGAATGGAAATCCAAATTCTCTGTAAATGTTCATTAATATTATTTTAAAAAAAGAAGAAGAAACCTATATGTGTTGAAGTTGCAGCCAGAATGCTCCTTGGAGGCAAGTATGGCAAAGCTTCATCTCACATACTTTGGGCATGTTTTAAGGATAAGCTATTCCTTGGAGAAGAATACCATGCTTGCAAAAGTTGGGAAGGGGGATAGTTAAAAAGAGGAATACCCTCAATGAGGTGAACTGACACAGTGACTACACAATGGGCTTGAGTATGACAGAGATTTTGAGGTTGGCACAGAATAGGCAGGGTTGTTCATAGGGTCGCTAGAAGTCAGACTCAATTTGGTGGTGCTTAACAACAAATATAATGTTTCTATGAGGTTGATGTTGCCATTGCAACAGATTTCTGACCCAATAGTAAAGCAGTGAGAGTCCTGGAAGGCATGCTTATGTTGAAATTGATTGGGGGTGGGGGGTGGGGGTGAGCTAGGTAGAGGAGTATAGAGTCTGACCTAGTGGAAGTAGGCTTTGTGCTATAGGTATTGCTGATGCAGATTGTTCATTCTAGTCAAGTTAGTGGAGATAAGATGTGGCCATCTACATGCCTATTCCTTATATAACCTCTTTCCTTGTCAGGAAATTTCTTCTTCTATGGTAGCTTAGTGCTAAGGACTTGCACTACCATCCTTAAGGGCCAAGGTTGGAATCTACCAGCTCTTCCATGGGAGGAACCTGGGCAATTTTCTCTCAAGTGATTTATAGCTTCTGAAAAGCTGCTGTAGGGTCAACTGTGAGTTTGAATTGGACAGTATGTAACAACCATATTCAACTTCATTTTCCTTTATTAACATTGAAATACATTGAAATAATTAACAATTGAAATAGCATTGAAATACATCATAACTTACTGCAAGTCCTATATTTCTAGCTCATGAGGAAATTTAGGTTATTATTCAGAAGTTCCTTAAATGGCTGGCCCTCATACTATGGAGAGTTGATGCCTAGATCCAAATAATCCATTTAAGTCTTTAACTTTAGCTCTTAAGATATTAAATTTTATCTATCATAAAATAGAAATTTCCTTTCTCTTAATCTCACCTGAATGTATTTTCAGTATACTTCTCATCTTTTTAGATGCATACCCTGAATGGGATTGAGTAAGATTCTGATTTCTTGAGTCACAGTCAACTTGATGGTACAATACAACAACAAAAACACTTGGAACAGTTCATAAAACATCCTCAGTGATTAGCATTCTTAAATGGTCAAAACTCCATTTCTAGATACATCCTGAAATACAATGTTGTGAGTTACAGAATAATATCCATATGCATATAAGGAAGACCTCTTAATACTACTGTCATTCAAATATATGCACCAACAACCACAGCCAAAGAGGAGGAAACAGATTTCTGCAAACTTTAGCAGTCTAAAATCAATCAAACATACAACCAAGACTCATGAATAAAAATGGTCACTGAAATGCAAAAGTTGGAAACTATATAAACATAAGTATCTTGAAAATAGGGGCTTGATGAAATTGCACTAGAGCACCAACTAACCAAACAAAGGGGAGAGAAGACAGAGATGAGCAGAAGATTTCAAGGGGGAGCTTAATAGGAAAAGTATTATAAAGGACTAAAGAGCTGGAGTTGGAGACTAGAAAAAGGAAGAATTCATTTCTCAAACTGAAAGAGCTGAAAAACAAATTCAAAAGCTAGAGTTGCTATACTGAGAGATGCTGTCATTAAGGCAGACCATTTTCACAAAGACTGTAGGTTCCTTGGTTCTTCAGGTATATTTGATGTTGGAGGTAGGTAATTCATAAATGACTAGGCTGGGACAGTCAAGAGGTTTTGGTGTGAAAGCACTGATTGTCTAGATATGAGCAGATTAAACTTAATAACTTACCTTTGCTCTTTTCCCAACAGAAGATCCTAATTGTTTGAATTGTTAATGTTTGCAACTGCTAATCGAAGGAACTGGGAAAGATCTTTGTGAAAAACAATATATTCATGTATCCACGTTTCATACACCCACTGTATTCATACACCCACGTTTATTACAGCTTTATTCACAATAATAGCAAAGAGCTGGAAACAACCCAAGTGCCTATCAACAAAGGAATGGATGGAGAAACTCTGGTATATTCACTCAATAGAATACTATGCAGCAACCAAAAAGAACTCAACAAAATTATAGCAATGAAACGCTGCCTTTCAATAATCACACTGAATGTGAATGGTTTGAATGCACCACTAAAGAGAAGAAGAGTAGCAGATTTTATAAAAGAAAAATAAGTCCATCAATAGGTTTTCTACAAGAGACACATCTGAAAAATGAAGAAAGAAAGACTAAAAAGAAAAGGATGGGGGGAAAAATACCAAGCAAACGGCTACCAGAAAAAAGCAAGAGTAGTGATATTAATCTCCGATATAATAAATTTCAATTCAAAAACCATCACAGAGGACAAGGAAGGTCACTACATAATGTTTAAAGGGTCAAGAGAAGAAGAGGACATAACAACAATATATATCTATGTACCAAATGAAAGACCTGCAAAATATATAACACAAACATTAACAAAACTGAAAAAGGAAATAGACAACAATACTACAGTAGCTGAAGACTTCAATATATCACTCTCAAGATAGAACTACCAGAAAAAATCTCAACAAAAATGCTAAAGAATTAAACCACACAATAAACCAACTCAACTTCATAGATATTTATAAGCTGATGCACCCTCAAAAAATACAGTATACCTTCTTCTCCAATGTGCATGAAACATTCTCCAGAATAGATCACATTTTAGGTCACAAGGCAAGCATAAATAAATTTTTAAAACATAGAAATAATACAAAGCATTTTCTCAGACCACAATGCTACAAAATTAGAAATTAATAACAAGAGAATAAAGGAAAGAAAAAAAAAACCCCATACATTTGGAAGCTGAACAACCACCCGCTTGAACATGAGTGGGTTCTAGAAGAAATAAAAAATGAAATTAAAAAGTTTCTTGAAACAAATGACAATGAAAACACCACTTAGCAAAACCTCTGGGAAACAACCAAAGCAGTAATCAGAGGTAAATTTATAGCAATAAACAAACATATCAAAAGGCAGGAAAAAATGACCATTGACTATCTAACCCAACATCTCCAGCAAATTGAAAAAGAACAGCAAGAAAACCCAATACCCTCTAAAAAACCTGAAATTATAAAAATTAGAGCAGAAATAAATGAAATAGAAAACCGAAATACAATTGAAACCATCAACAGAACAAGGAGTTGGTTCTTTGAAAAGATCAATAAAATTGACAAACCACTAGCAAAACTAACAAAGGAAAGGAAGGAAAAAACACAGATAATCCAAATAAGAGATGAAATGGGCAATGTCAAAATAGAACCAACTAAAATTAAAAAGCTAACATTGGAATATTATGAAAAACTTTACTCAAATAAATACGAAAGCCAAGAGAAAATGGGCAAATACTTATAAATTCACAACCTACCTAAACTGACACCAACCAAAACTGAACATATGAACAGAGCCATTACACAAGAAGAAACTGAAAGGTAATAAAACAACTTCCAGCCAAAAGAAACCAACCAAACCCTGGACCAGATGGCTTTACAAGTGAATTTTATCAAACATTCAGAGAAGAACTGTCACCAATCCTACATAAACTATTTCAGAAAATAGAAAAAGATGGAATTGTCCCAGACTCATTCCATAAAGCAAACATATCCTTGATACCAAAGCCAGGTAAAGACATCACCAAAATAGAAAACTATAGGCCAATATCTCTCATGTACATTGATGCAAAAATCCTGAATAAAATCTTGGCCAATAGAATCCAACAATACATAAACAAACAAACAAACCCCTTCACCATGACCAAGTGGTATTTATAACGGGTATGCAAAGATGGTAGAACATAAGAAAAACAAGCAATGTAATTTATCATTCTAACAAAGTAAAGAACAAGAACCACATGATACTATCAATTGATGCAGACAGGCCTTTGACAAAATACAACACCATTTCCTGATTAAAACACTCAACAAAATAGGATTAGAGGACATATATGCAAACCTGAGAGCCAACATTGTTCTCAATGTAGAGATCAAAGGGATTCCCCTCGAGAGAACAGGAACTAGGCAAGGATACTCACTATCACTCTCCTATTCAATATTATATTGGAAGTCTTAGAGATAGCAATAAGGCAAGAGAATAAGAAATATCCAATCAGTAAGGAGGAGGTAATATTATCTCTCTATGCAAATGATATGATAGTATACTTAGAAAACCTTAAGGACTCAGCAAGAAAACTACTGGACATAGTTGACCAATTGTCAGAATACAAGATCAACATACAAAATCAATTGGATTTCTCTACAGTGACAAAGAGAATACAGAACAATAGCTGGGAAAAACAATACCCTTCACAATAGCTAATCACAAGATTAAATACTTAGGAGTAAACCTAACCAGAAGCACAAAGGATCTATTCAAAGAAAATTATAAAACATTATTACAAGAGAAAAAAAAGAGACCTGGAGAGGGGGAAGAATATCCCTTGTGCATGGAAAGGAAAACTCAATATTGTGAAAATGACAGTATTACCAAAGGCAATTTACACATTCAATTCAATCCCAATACAAATACCAATTCCATTCTTAAATGAGATGGAAAAGGCAATCTCCAATTTAATTTGGAATGGAAAGAGGCCCCAAATAAGCAAAGCACTCCGTAAAAAGAGAAACAAGGGGGGGAGGAAGCATCTCAATCCCTGATTTCAAATCCTACTACACTGCCATGGTGGTCAAGACAGCATGGTACCAGTACAATGACAGACACATAGATCAATAGAATAGAATTGAGAATTCAGAAATAAGCCCATCCACCTGTGGTCAACTGATTTTTGAGAAGGAGATGAAATCATTTAAGTGGGAAAATGACAGCCTTTTTAACAAATGGTGCTGACAAAATTGGAAAATTATCTGCAGAAAACTCAAGCAAGATACATACCTCACCCCATACACAAAAAAGCAACTCAAAGTGGATCAGGGACCTAGGATTAAAACCAAGGACTATAAACTTTATTAAAGAAAAGCTTGGAAAAACTCTAGAATTCCTAATCCACAACAGAAACAGTCTTCCAAACATCCTGGAAAAATCTAAAAGTGGGAAAGGATAAAATAGATGAATGGGATCTTCTAAGAATCAAATCCCTGTGCACATTGAAAAACTTCTCCAACAGGGTAAAAAGGGAAGCCACAGATTGGGGAAAAAAAATGTTTGATAATGACATGTCAAACAAAGAACTTATATCTAGAACTTACAAAATACTCGAGCACCACAAGATAAATTTAAATAATCAATTGAAAAATGGGCACAGGATATGAACAGACATTTCACCAAAGAAGACATTCAGATGGCAAACAAACACATGAAGGTATGGTCAAAATCCCTAACTCTAAGAGAGATGCAAATCAAAACGACTATCACATATAATCTCACACAAGTAAGAGTATAAAAATTTAATAGAACAGCAAACAACAAAAGCTGGTGAGGTTGCAGAGAAACTGGAACCCTTATTCATTGTTGGTGGGAGTATAAACTGGTGCAACCATTATGGGAGGCTGTATGGTACTTTCTCAAAAAGTTGTAAATAGAAATATAATTTGACCCAGCAATTCCACTCCTGTGAATTTACCCTCAAGAAGCCATAATTGCCACCCAAGCATATATATGCATACCCATGTTTATGGCAGCTTTGTTCGCAATAACAAAGAGCTAGAAACAACCCAAGTGCCCATCAACAAATGA
>NW_006400208.1:338765-351828 GCF_000299155.1 Elephantulus edwardii | reverse complement strand
GAAACTCAGGAGGACCTGAAGCACTTGCTGCAGAGGGTCAAGGACTGCAGCCTCCAATATGAATTGAGACTCAATAAGAAGACAAAGATTCTCATCACTGGGCCAATTGGCAGCATCAGCATGGATGGTGAGGAGATTGAGATTGTTCACAGCTTTAGTTTGCTTGGCTCCACAGTCAACACTCTTGGCACCAGCAGCCAGGAAATTAAAAGACGTATTGTGATGGAAAAGTTTGCTGTTAGGGACCTCTCCAAAGTACTGAAGAGTAATGGTGTCTCTCTGGAGACTAAGGTGTGTCTGATACAGGCCAGGGTCTTTGCAATCACTTGTTATATGTCGGAGAGTTGGACAATGACTAAGGAGGATAGAAGGAGAATTGATGCCTTTGAGCTGTGGTGCTGGAGAAGAGTATTGAATGTACTATGGACTGCTAAGCAAATGAACAGGTTCATCCTGCAGAGAGTTAAACCAGGTGGCTCCTTGGAGGCAAGGATTCTCAGGCTTTGTCTAACATACTCTGGACATTTTGTAAGGACGGACTGGTCTTTGGAGAGGGAAATCATTCTTGGGAGGGTGGAGGGACAGCACAGGAGAGGAAGGCACTCTGAGGTGGATTGATTCAGTGACTGGGGTAACCGGGATGGGTGTATCGGAGACAGTTTGATTGGCACAAGACAGAGCAGAGTTTAGGGCTGTTGTACATAGGGTCACTATGAGTCGCAAGCAACTCAATGGCACACAACAACAACAACAACAACAACATGAGTAACATGTGACTAGACCGCATATAACAACAGCAACAGTAACAATAACAGCTACAACATATCTACACAGAGAGAGTTATATGTATGTAGTGGCTAGCAAATCTCAGGTCTATGGGTTAGGTTTCAGTAGAAAAGATTCTCCTGACTCACAGAACTGTGGAAGCTGAGAAATCCAAAGTCAGCAGTAAAGGTAGATTGTGGACTAAAGTTCAAACAGCCAGAAGTGATGAGCCAAATGCAAAAGTAATACAACTTTGCCAGATAACCCTATATATTTGATTCAGGTTGATGAAAATCCTTAAGAAATTCCTTCTTTACTATTCATAGTAGACACAATCTTGCACGTGTTATATAAAGTTCCAGCAATGATTATATCAGATCTCATCACTACATAATATCTACCGAACCAGAGAATCAAAGGCAGCCAAATTGGCACACACTCTTAACTAACACAAAGAGTGACATATCTTCAGGTATGCTAAATGATATGCTTGTATTTGAAAAGCAAGATGTTCCTGGGAAACGAAATCCTTGACTTACCTTTAATTAGCAGAAAATTCATTGAAACTCAGACATAATTGCAGCCTAAAAAAAAAAAAAAAAACAAAATAAGACATGTATTTGTTGAACTCTTATTCCTTGAGCCTATGAATAGACCCATTGGGATTTTTCTTTTGTTGTCTGAGAACATTCCAGTAAAGAATGTTTCCCAACCCCAGTCACATGCAGAAACCACCAGGGAGCTCTGGTGGCCATGGCGTTAGAGAGTTATGCTGCCAATCCAATGGCAGGATCTTCAAATCCACCAGCTCCTATGCAAGAGTAAGTTGGCAATCTCCTCTCATGCAATTTACAGTGTCTTAAAAACTGATGGAGTTTTGAGTTATTTCCAACTTAGTGGGAATGGTTTTTGTTTGTTTTTAGGTTACTACTTGTAAATATTAACAAGGAAATACCATTAATGATTGAAACTCTCATTTGACTTTTGGCCTCCAGAATTATGAGAAAATGAATTTCTGTACTTCTCTCATTATCAAAGACAATTCAAGTACTCAGAAGTATGTCATGTCTTAATTTTATCATTGTATTATGTACCATTGAGTTGAAATGAATTACAGCTGACCTTCAAGCAGGTTTTCAAAGCCAGTAAATAGCAGAGGAAGAGATTGCTCATTTTTCCCTTTAGGAATAGCCAGTGGATTCCAACTGTGATCCTTTGGGTTGGAAACACAACTCCTCATCACTAAGCCACCAGACCTCTCCTAATGTCTTCATTTGAGATCTACAAATTACTAAATTTGAAGGCTATGCAGTACATTTGCAGGTTGATGGACCTTTGCAGGATGAGAGTAAATCATAATCCTCTTCTGCCCCCTGTATTTTTTTTTTCCATTCTTGGCCCTTGGTCATGAACACTCTCCTAACCCATCACGCTTGAAGTTTATACGTTAGGTGCTGTCAAGTATGACTCATACAGATCTGAACCCTGCCCTATCCTGCACCATCTTCATTATCCCCAATGTACTTGAGTCCATTGCTGCATTTTATGTACTTCAATAGGGAAGGGCTAGGCATTTAAAACTTAGGCACCTTGGGAGAATGGTCTGGTGATCTACTGAACAATCTGTCCCTGAAAACCACTTTCAACACAATTCCAATCTCTCACACATAGAGTCACAATGAGTCAGTTTGTTCAAGTGCTACAGGAACTATTTTAGATTTCAAAAGTGTTGCATGACTAAACTCACACTGAGTTTCTTTTAGAATAATGCAGTATGTTGTTGAGCATAGCTGACCCTCTGGTGGGTTTTCAGAGTCTGTTAATCAAACAGCAGGAGATGTTGGATTCAAAATGTGTGCCTTTGGGAATGCAGTGCAGCTTCTTACCACTAGGCCACCAGAGCTCCCTGTTGCCTTATGTAATTTTTATATCCAGATTTATCTGTTAAGACATCATCTGTCCCGTTTCATGTGGATTTTTGTTTTTCCCATGAGAGGAGCCCTAGTACTCACTGTGAATGGAAAGGTTAGCTGTTCAAACACATTGGCGAAAGATGTAGCAGTCTGGTCTGAAAAGACTTAAAAATCATACCCCCCCCCAAATAAAACCCCACAAAAATAACAAAAAGCAAACAAACAAATTAGCAAGCAGGACAAAGTAACAAAATTCATTTACATTTGAGTTTTAGGGGAGGAGACCTGGTGGATTCAAACTGCTAACGTTATGAACACGCTGGGCCGTTTTTCATTGTGCGTTCTGTAAAGCCCATTCTCTAAAGGAACAGTTCTGCTCTGTCCCACAGGCTGCTAGGAGTCCAGAGTTATTTGAGGGTTTGGTTTTGGGTTCCCCCCCGCAATATGAGTTCTCAGAAATGTTGCATTTTTTTCTTCACCCATTTCTCTAAATACCCTATCTTGGTTCTACGCATTCATTTTTCTAGTTAATTTTGTTTTGTTTTCACAAGCACAATTTCTTTTTCTGTAGGCAGTTCAACATACTAAAAAGTGCTCTTTTCTACTGATTTTGGCCAGTTCCTCAGATCGCTCTTCCTAGTTTTACTCTTGATGCTCCCTTCTGAGTATTTCTCAGGAATTCTGTGGCTTCTTACCTTTTCACTCTAAATACTCTGCTTCTACAACATGTTCTCTCAGATTTGACGAGTAGTACCTATCCTTGATTTAGGGGTCAGGGCCAAATACCTTCTGAGCTGCCCCAGTCCTCATCAAGAACCGTCAGGGTTCTGTGGCTTCTTACCTTTTCACTCTAAATACTCTGCTTCTACAACATGTTCTCTCAGATTTGACGAATAGTACCTATCCTTGATTTAGGGGTCAGGGCCAAATACCTTCTGAGCTGCCCCAGTCCTCATCAAGAACCGTCAGGGTTAGCGAGCTCTGGTGGCCTAGTGGCAAGAAGATGTACTGCAATCCCAGAGGTGAGCAGTTCAAATCCACCAGATTCTCTGCTGGAGAAGGAGGGACAATCTCCTCCTGTACCAGTCAGATCCAATTTGATGGTACACACACAGAAAAAAAGAAAAAAAAAGAACCGTCAGGGCATGCCCCCTTGTGCCTCTTACAGCGACCCTAAGAGGGCAAGATGGCACCATTTAAGTTTCCACTTGCCCAGGAAAGAGGCATGCATGTCCTCCGAGCCTCCACGTCTATGCTGAATTAGAATAGGCACCTCACCTTTTGTGGCTGCTCAATCTCTGTGTACTTGAAGCCTTCAGTTCTCCAGTTCCTATGGAAACACAGACCACACCATCTCTCCTCTGCAGGACGCCTCTCATGTCCCCTCACTCTACAGCACAATTATCCTTATACACTAAAGGTCTGCCCCAGGAAAACCCATCCAAGAGAAGCTCAAGGAGGTGGATTTGAGGCCTGGACGCAATAAGGATAGATTTTGTGTCACTCAGGACTTAGAGTGGACGCCCCTCTGCTCCATCCACTTGTGGTGGTCGGGGGCGGGGAAGGGGCGGGATTGAGCCCCTGTTCCCCCTCCTCCTCACTGCGGAAAGCTGGAGAGTAAGAAGCACTCACTTCCTATTCAGCAGTGAGCAGGGAGAAAGCCTCAAAGTAGCCACGTAGGCATTCTCTTCTCTCTGGAGGAAAAGGCCCAGCATCTGTTGGAGGAAAAGGCCCACCAGCTGTTGGAGCAAATGGACATGTCGCAGCTAAGTAAGAATCTGGGTGATTCGAGTCCTCCTGCCGAGGGCCCGAAGCCCCCGGTCTACAGCCGCCCTACAGTTCTGATGCGGGCGCCGCCTGCATCCTCCCGGGGCCCGCCAATCCCATGGGATCCGCCTTCTATTGATTTGCAGAGTTCACTGGCCCCTTGGCAGGCACCTCAGCCTACCTGGGAGGGCATGCAGGGCCAACCGCCGGCTCCAGTGGCTTCAATAGCCCAACCTCCGGCCATTGGAACCCAGATGGTCCAGCCTCCTGCTCTCGGAGGCCCGATGGGAAAACCTCCTACTCGTGGAGTCTTAGTGGTCCATCCTTCTCGCACTCCGGGAGTCCCAATGGCCCAGGCTCCAGCTCCCGGAGTTCTTATGGTTCATCATTCAACTCCAGGAACCTCTATAGTGCATCCACCCCCGCCTGGGACCTCGATGGCCAAAACGCCCGCTCCGGGGACCCCAATAGTGCATCCTCCCCCTCCGGGGACTCCGATGACCCACACGCCCGCTCCGGGGACCCCGATGGTGCGTCCTCCCCCTGTGGGGACCGCGATGGCCCATACACCCGCTCCAGGGACCCCGATGATGCATCCTCCCCCTCCGGGGACACCGATGGTCCAGTCTCCAGCACCAGGAGTCCTGATGGCCCAGCCTTTGAACCCAGGAGTCCTTATGGTCCAGCCTCCAGCAACAGGAGCGCCAATGGCCCAACCACCACCTCCAGGAGCCTTGATAACACAGCCTGCACCTCCTGTAGTACCAATGGCCAAACCTCCAGGTCCCAGTGTCCTGATGATCCAACCTGCTGGGCCGCGCGCTCCAGTCAGCCAGCCACCAGCTTCAGGACCCCCGATGGCTCAGCCAGTGGCCACACCTGTGCAGCCTATGGCTTCCTGGGCCCCACAGTCTCAGCCTCTTATCCTGAAAATCCAGTCTCAGGTTATAAGGCCCCCCTCACAGGTTCCACAGAGCCCACAGGCCCCACTGGCTACACCTCCAGGCTGGCAGGCTCCTCCACAAGGCTGGCAAGGCAAAACCCTGACCTGGCAGACCCCAGCGATTGCCTGGCAGGCGGCCCGGCCTGTGCGCCAGAGCCCCCCTCCCATTCGACCTGGCCCGCCACCCATAAGGCCAGGCCCACCCCCGATCCGCCAGGCGCCTCCGCTGATGCGCCAGGGGCCGCCACCCATCCGGCCAGCTCCACAGGTCTTAGCAACTGCACCCACTCTGTGGCAGACCCTGCCGCCCCCGCCGCCTCTGCGGCAAGCCCCGCAGACCAGGCTTCCCGCCGCACAGGTGCAGGCTGCCCCACAGGGGGTGAGCACCCTGCCTGCGCACGTGTCCTCCGCGCCACCTGCTGGCCCGCAGGCACCCCAGACTCAACCTGCTGCTCCTCAGATGGCTCACTGCCCGCACATAATTTGGCAAGCTCCCAACGGCCAAGCCCCGGTGCCACAAGCTCTGCCAATGTCTATGGAGTTCCAGGATGTACAACAGGTCCAGGCACTGGCTTGGCAGGCCCCCAAAGGCCTAACCCACTTCTGGCAAGCCGTGCCTGTCCAAGAGGCCCAAAGGCAGGGCCCTGTGCAGGTCCAGCTGGAGCCGCCCTTTAAGGTGGCTCTGCCTGCTCAGAAAATGGTGCCAATCCAGCTACCCAGCCAACAGGCCCAGCCCTCGGGCCTGCAAGCAGAGCTGTCACCGCCGCAGCTCCAGCCCTCCTGGCAGACCCCTCCTGGAGCCATGCAGGTACAGCCAGCAACCTCCTTAGAGGCGGCACGTTTTCACCAGGGCGCTGCTAAGCCACAGATGACTCCTGCACCCAAGACCTCCTCGAAGGAACAGAGCACCTCTTCAAAGGATCACAAGGCTCCTGCAAAGGAACGCATGATCTTCGCGGCCACTTTTTGTGCCACAAAAGGTGTTTCACCTGCCCGAGACCAACTGCCAACTACCTGGAAAAATTTTCCTGCCACACCCTTGGACTTTACTGCCACCTCAGTGGTCTCTCCAACTAACTCCCAGGTCCACCCTGCTTCTTATATTGCCTTTAAAGGTCCACCTGCCACCTCAGAGGCCCCGAAGCCACTGGCATTTGCTCTGCAGGATTCATTTGTCTGTGTAGAAGCCTTGCCTGCTGTTTCCTGGGTTCCTCAGCCCAACCCCAATGCCTCAAAAACACCTAATGGAGTGCCTACCTTTCTGATGGATGAGGCAGCTCCCCCAGTAGCAACCTCCACCAATGATGGGGCCTCCGAGACCTTCCAGCCATGCCCCTCAGGCAAAGTCATCTGTAAGAAGCAGCACCTGAGTGTCCGAGGAAACAACAGTGGTCACATGTTGGCCCTAAATGATCAGCAGGCCTCACAGCCCTGGGACAATGTGAACTCAATTGACTGGGAAGGCCAGAACTCCTCCGTCCATGTCCCGGGTGACTGGAGGAGCCTGAATACTTACAGGGACCTAAGTGGCTGGGAGGGTCCTTATACCTCCAGGATCCTGAGTGGCTGGGAAGGATCTGACACCTCCTGGGCTTTGAGTGCCTGGGAGTATCCAGGTACTTTCAGGGTCTTGGATGTCTGTGATAGTTCAGGGAACTCTGAGCCTGTGATCTTTTCTGAAGTCTCAAACCTCTCTCAGGAGGAAAGTACCACCCAGAATGAACCTAAACTGGAGACCCAGCCATTGTCTCCCTTGCATGAGAGAGCAGATGCCTTGGTGCATTTCCTCTTGGTCAAGGAGCAAGCCAAGGTGCCCATCAAGCACTCAGAGATGGTGAAAGTCATCATCCGAGAATATAAAAATGAGTGCTTGGATATTATCAACCAAGCTAACCATAAACTTGAGTGTGCCTTTTGTTATCAATTGAAGGAAATTGATCCTAAGAACCACTCTTATATTATCAACAAGCTGAGCCTTAGTGAAGAGGAGCCAATGGCATCATATTTAGACAGGCCCAAGTTTGGCCTTCTGATGGTGGTTCTGAGTCTTATTTTTATGAGAGGCAATTGTGTCAGGGAGCATCTTGTCTTTGATTTTCTGTCCAAGCTAGGGTTGGATATCCAAGAGACACATGGTCTCTTTGGAAATACAAAGAAGCTCATCACTGAGGTGTTTGTCAGACAGAAGTACCTACAGTACAGGCAAATCCCCCAGACTAAGCCTGCAGAATATGAGTTCCTTTGGGGTCCTAGAGCATTTTTGGAAACCAGTAAGATGCTTGTTCTGAGGTTTGTGGCTAGGCTGCATAAGAGAGATCCACAGTGTTGGCCATTCCATTACCTGGAAGCGCTAGCTGAATGTGAATCTGAAGATCTGGAAGATGATGACCGTGGAGCTGGTGAGAATTCCAGTGGCCCCAGCAGCAGGTCCCCTCCCTGCTAATGAGATGTAGCTGAGATTCTTTTTACACCCCCATCCCAAAGGCACTGACAAATTTGGAGTATATTTTGTTTCTGGTGGTTATGCTCCAGTTTGATGTGTCTAATTTGGTTTTTCAATTTGGCTTTGTAACCTCTAAAGTTTCTATAATTTAATGTGGTATTAATTTGGTAATTTTTTCTTCTATTTTTTAAGTGAGATCTGTGATTTCTTGTTTAATGTTATTATTGTTATGTTTTGGTGTCAGAGTTGTACCGGCTTTGTGAAATGAATTGAAAAATTATCCATCTCATGAGGGTATAGGCTATGTAGTTTTTAAATAGGCTGTTCTTTGAAAGTAAAAATGGCTCACTAGTAAGGTCTGTCTGCAGAAAATAAATGTATCTATATCCTTTCAACATAACACTGGAGTCTCTTGTCTTTATTCTAATTTGTAGCTATGATTTTCTATATACAGTAAATACACATGAATATCAATAGAATTATAAGTGATAGTTTAAAAATGCAGGGATGAAGCTGTTTCCGAGGAGAGAGAGGTAAGATTTTCTTGTAATAATGAGAAATGAAATAAAAGGCTCCCATTAAACTAATCATAAATTTGGTTTACATAATTCACAGAAAATTTGGTTAAGTCTGTGAGGCTGGAGTAAGAATGGTTTAAATACTTCATCTAATTAAATCCTCAAATTCAGCATTCAAAGTAAGAAATATCTAATATATTTTGTAGGTTGTTGTACATAACCTACCTGTATGCAGAGCAGATTATCCGAGAGGCTGGGCTCTATGAGGAGATGCATGGCGTTAGCATTGGTGGAAGATCTATCAACAATCTGCGTTATGCAGATGACACAACCTTGCTCGCTGAAACTGAGGAGGACCTCATGCACTTAGGGCAGAGGGTCAAGTACTGCAGCCTTCAGTATGGACTGAGGCTCAGTGTCAAGAAGACAAAGATTCTCACCACTGGACCAACTGGTAGCATCAGGATGGATGGTGAAGAGATTGAGATTGTCCACAGCTTCAGTTTGCTCAGCTCCACAGTCAACACTCTTGGCACCAGCAGTCAGGAAATAAAAAAAAGTATTGCAATGGGAAAGTCTGATGTTAGGGGCCTCTCTAAAGTACTCAAGAGCCACGATGTGTCTCTGGAGACTAAGTTGCGCCTGATACAGGCCATGGTATTTGCATTCGCTTGTTATGCATCAGAGAGTTGGACAATGACTAGGGAGGACAGAAGGAGAATTGACGCCTTTAAGCTGTGGTGCTGGAGAAGAGTATTGAATGTATCATGGACTGCCAAGAAAACAAACAGATTCATCCTAGAGAGGGTTAAGCCAGGCTACTCCTTGGAGGCAAAGATTCTGGGGCTTTGTCTGACATACTTTGGACATGTTGCAAGGAGAAACAGGTCTTTGGAGAGGGACATCATGCTGAGTAGAGTAGAGGGACAGCGCAGGAGGGGAAGACCCTCTATGAGGTGGATTGATTCAGTGACTGGGGCACTCAGGATGGGTGTATCAGAGGCAATGCGATTGGCACAGGATTTAGCAGGGTTTAGGGCTGTTATACATAGGGTCGCTATGAGTCGCAAACGACTCGACGGCACATAACAACAACATTTTGTAGGTGAAAATCTAAGGCTCAAGAGCATGGATTTTAATGTATGTGTTCATTCTTAGTAAGTTACAAAATTAAGGTTAGGTGGAGAAGGAGGGCCTTCTACCAATGGGGTAATAGTATCCAGATGTGTTACTTTTATGAAGTAGTTGGTTGACTGTACGGAGACCTAAGGAGAATGTCCAATAACTCAGTAATATATAGTTTCAAAGGAGAACTGGGGACCTGGAATTTGGACTTAAGGTCTTGTCAGTGTTGATATTGCTGTAAAAAAAGTTCCTTGCAAAAATACCCAGCCTCTGACAACCATCTGGAACTAGGGATACATTGTGGGGTGGCCTGGGGAGAAGAAAATGTGCAACAATGAATGAAATAAATTTTTTAAATTTAGAATAAAAATAGAGACATTTAAAAAACAGATAATTTTTTAAAATGCCCAGCGTTATAAAGGGGAGGAGATGATAAAGCAGGCTTCAATTAACCTGCAAATTATAGCTGGATTCTTTCTAGTTACATAAAGGAGAAATCTTGGGAGCAGGGGCGAGAGTAATGTCAACACTCTTATATTGGATTAGTCATCTGACCAGGAAGCAGTGGTTGAAGTTGCTAAGTAACCCTAAGCCTCATGTGCTCTGCCTTTGGGTATGGGAGTGCCACACTGTATTTTCTGGAAGGAAGTCCCTGCACACATCAGGCCGATTTATAGAAAAGAACTAGTGTCCTCATGGGGATGTGGAGCATCATCACCCCACTATCTAGCTAGATCTATCAGGAAACCTGACCCTAAATTCAACATCCTAGATTTGTTGGCTGTGGTCAATGAAGCTGGAGGGTTTGATCTCTTAGATACTAACCTGCTGCTTACCTCATAACTTGTCTATAATTGTACCTATATCTATGATGAAAGGTTCCTTCTTTTCTCTTAATCAGACAAAAGTGAAAAAAAAATGTCTCCTTCCTATCTAAGCATGACCATGTTTCTGCCCATGTTTCTATAGCCACTACTCCCTAGAAAGCTAACTTCCTTAAACAGGACTTGAGCTCACAGTATAATGTTCATTCTGGCCCCTCTAATCCTCTTTTCCTTCCCCTGTGACCTACCTTGCTGTACAATGCCATCATGTAGTCGGCAAGTGGCTAGGCACTCCAAAAAGTTGCAAAGTGTTTCTTGTAGACTCCTTGGATTCAAAGGTCTTTAAAATCTACACAACAGGACCCCTAGTTTCACAGTGAAAAACACTTTATGATATTTACCTGAAACAAAGTCATCCAAGTTTTCAATTAGTCTTATTCTAAGTCATTCCTCCAGCGAAGAAGCCAGCAAATAGGTGTTGAACCTCTGTAAGATCCATCCCACTGGGCACATTGGCCAAATGTTAATTTATCTACTGTCACTAGATTTGAAAGGATACAGGCATTCCACATTCTCCTGTATCTACTTAACAATCTGAAAATCCTTTCATGTAATCTTGTCATGCCAATCTGAACACCTTGTATTGTTGGTGAACTTCCCGCCAGGGACCTGCGAATGCCTTTGAAGTGGTTTCTTTACCTTCCTGAACAGACCTCTACATGGAAGCCTCAGTGGTATGTACCATGGTTACACAGACATGCAAACCTTGTCAAGTCTCTGCTTGTTTAAAACATATGATGGCTCCCAATATTCCTCAGAATACTTCGCATGTAACCCCCTCCAGCTGACTTTCCTTATCACTGGAATCAAGGGGAAGCCTTTACAGGTGTGCTGACATGCAAGTTCACAAATGAAGTCAGTAGTCCTCCTGTTGGATGATTGCGAGAACCCCTCTGTTCTGTGCTGAAAACCTGGGCATACCAAGAAAAGGTCTAAGAACCAAGAGATTAACATTTATGCTTTCTGAGATGTCATCAACCCAGAAAATCTGCTAGAGACAGAAAAGAAATTATTTTTTCGGATAATCTGGTTTCTCCAGAGAGCAGCTTTGGGAAAGTAAGGTAAGAACAGATCCAATCTCAAGCATGAAACAACATTTTCACAGGTGCAATTGATTTCTTTCTTCCAAATCTCTAGATAAGCTCCAGGGTAGATTCCATTAAAAGCTAGGAATGGTAGTAGCTCATAATCCCAATCCCCTGACTCGTTAAATTCTATAAAGTTTATACCGGACTCTTTCTATTTAAAAGACTAAGCCCATGAGGAACTTCCTTCATTACCAATCTCTTCCTCTTTGGTTGGCGCTTCTAATTGGACCAAAGAGCTTTGGTGGCACTGTCAACCCAAAGGCTTATGGTTCAAATCCACCAGCTGGTCCATGCGAGAGAGATGCCAATCAACTTCTGTGTGATTGACAGTTGCTGGGTCAGTTAATAGTTGGTTCCGAAACTTGATGGAGCATTATAACAATAGTTAATTGCACATCCATTGTTTACTGCAGCTTTGTTCACAATAGCAAAGAGCTGGAAACAACCCAAGTGCCCATTAACAAAGGAATGGCTAGAGAAGCTCTGGTATACACAATGGAATAATATGCAGCATTGAAAAACAAGGAACTCATGAAATATTATTTAAAATGGATAACCCTAGAGGACATTATCCTGAGTGAAATATTTCAGTCACAAAAGGACAAATATTGCATAGGGCCACTGTTGTAAAACAGGACTGACAACTGGGTTGAGGGAAGACAGAAAATGAGGGGATTTATGATGTATAATGCATTGAAACAGTTGAGGGAGAGAACTGTTTCAAAGGGATATATGATTAGGTATTATTGTCAGTACAGGAGTCCAGAATAAAGGCTGCACAGTGGAGTGGACTTGGGGGTTGGGATTGCATAACAATGAAAGAGTTTTTCTTTTACTTTTCAAGGAGAAGAGTGAATTGGGAGTGGGGAGGAGTGGACAGGGAGAAAAGCACAACAATGAATAAATGAAAACTCTAAGCCTTTGTAAATTTTCATTAAAATTAATTTAAAAAACCACCCAAAACCAAAACCAACAATAACTAAATAGATAATCCTTGGCTGTGTTGAGATGCCGTTCTCAAGGAAAATGCTCTGGCTCCAATTGCTGCAAGTTCATCTCCCAGGGGTTCCTGTTTCATAGATTGTCATTTCTCAGAGTGAATTCACCTTGAGAACCACAATTAAGAATTGGTGTGTCCAGTCAGCCCCAAATAAACATAGAAACATTTTCTAAGCCTTGTGGGCTTCCTAGAGCATGGTGGTTCAGAATTTTCCCCTGAAATGGGGCTGGCCAGTTCTACAAAACTAAAGAATCTGAATATTCAATTACCATCTCCACCCCCAAGTGTCTGTGCGATTGAATACTTTTAGAGACAAATAAATATATATTAATAGGAAGGTACTAGTTTCCCTAAATGTTTGTCTCTTACATAAATATTAAAATATGTACACTGATATTATTATGTACATATATATAGTTGAGTTGCATTTTAAGAATATGTGTAGATTCCAATGACCATCACTACAATAAAAAATATTGCCAATACCTGTATTAAAGCATAAACCCAGAGGCTCTTGATGTTTGTAAACAGCAGTCTAAAAGCAGTCTTTTTTTTTCTATAATTATATTTTATTAATTTTCATAAACATTTACAGAGATTTTGGGTTTCCATTCATT
>NW_006400208.1:336050-337213 GCF_000299155.1 Elephantulus edwardii | reverse complement strand
TTAACTCCATTCTAGTATTTTGGTGTGTCTAGAATACATGTTAAATTTTAAAAACTGTCTTTTCTAGCAGAAGTTACTTTAACCTTGGTACTGAACTAACCATATTCCCCAAAGGAAATATTGTTTGTAAGGCCTGTCAGTATTCACTGGACTTCCTTGTTATGCATATGGATATTATCCTGTCACTAACAATATTGTACTTCAAGATGGATCTAGAAATGACTTTTTAAACTATGAAAGCAACCCCATTTTTCCTCACCTTTTTATCTCCAGAGTAATATATGATCATCTGACTCAAAATGCCCCATGCCGGTCCATTTCATCTCACCAATGCCTAGTATGTCAATATTTATGCGTTCTATTTCTTTCTTAACAATATCTAATTTTCCTACATTCATGGTTCTCACATTCCATGTTTCAATAACTAGTGCTTCCTTACAACTGTTTCTCTTCATCTGTAATTCCATAGTAGAAAGCTCCACCTCAGTTGCCCTACGTGTATTCTGTTGCACATAGGGTTTTCAGAGGCCTGCTATTTCGGAAGTGGATGGCCAATGGGGTTAACCATTAATTACAGTGTTGTCCCTGCCCTTGGCCCAGTGTCTCGACCTACTTATTTCCCAGCTCCACCCTGCACCAGGATACCCCTCCACTTCTACCCACTCCCTTCAGCATTTACTTCCATTGTGCAAGCCTTGATCTGATAGCTTGTATCTGAAGCTTTCATGACTGGAATGCAAAAGTTGGGAAAAGAGAAGAATCAGTAGTTGGAAAACATGGACTTGGTGACAGAAATGAAGCTGGAGATAGAATGATTGAATTTTGTACAATCAATAACTTATTCATTGCAAATACATTTTATAAGAAACATAAATATAGGTTATACACATGGATTTCACCTGATGGTATGCATAGGAATCAGATTTATTACATCTGCAGAAAGAATCACAGGAGAAGCTCAATATCAACTGTGAAAACCAGGCCAGGAGCTGATTTTGGAGCAGACCACCAACTACACATATGCAATTTCAAGCTGAAGCTGAGGAAAATTAAACTGAATTCACAGGAACCAAAATATGACTATGAGTTTATCTCACCTGAATTTCAGAACCATCTCAGAAACAGGTTTGAGGCCTTGAACACTAATGAGCGAAGACCAAATG
>NW_006400208.1:332974-335350 GCF_000299155.1 Elephantulus edwardii | reverse complement strand
AGCCCATCAACAGAGAACTGCCAGAAGTCCAGGCTGGGTTTAGAAGGGGTCGTGGGACTAGGGATATTGTAACTAATATTAGATGGATCTTAGCTGAAAGCAGGGAATAGCAGAAGAATGTCTGTGTTTCATTGATTATACAAAGGTGTCTGACTGTGTGGATCATAACACACTGCGGCTGACTCTGAGAAGAATGGGAATTCCAGAACACTTGATTGTGCTAATGCGAAACCGATACTTGGACCAAGAGGCAATTGTCAGAACAGAGCAAGGAAACACTGCATGTTTCAAAATTTGGAAGGGTGTACACCAGGGATGTGTCCTGTCTCCATACCTTTTCTACCTGTATGCAGAACAGATTATCCGAGAAGCTGGGCTCTGTGAGGAGAATTGTGGTGTCAGGATTGGTGGAAGATCCATCAGCAATCTATGTTATGCAGAAGACACAGCCCTGCTTGCTGAAACTGAGGAGGACCTGAAGTGTTTGATGCAGGGGGTCAAGGATTGAGATTGTTAACAACTTTAGTTTCCTTGGTTCCACAGTCATCACTCTTGGCACCAGGAGCCAGGAAATTAAATGACATATTGTGATGGGAAAGTCTGCTGTTAGCGACCTCTCCAAAGTACTGAAGAGTGATGGTGTCACTCTGGAGACTAAGGTACACCTGATACAGGTCATGGTCTTTGCAATCACTTGTTATGCGTCAGAGAGTTGGACAATGACTAGGGAGGATAGAAGAATTGATGCCTTTGAGCTGTGGTGCTGGAGAAGAGTATTGAGTGTACCATGGACTGCTAAGAAAACAAACAGATTCACCCTGGAGAGGGTTAATCCGGGCTACTCCTTGGAGGCAAGGGTTCTGAGGCTTTGTCTGACATACTTTGGACATGTTTTAAGGAGAGACTGGTCCTTGGAGGGGGACATCATTCTTGGGAGTGTGGAAGGACAGCACAGGAGAGGAAGACCCTCTATGAGGTGGATTGATTCAGTGACTGGAGTAATCGGGATGGATGTGTTGGAGGCAGTGCAATTTGCACAAGATAGAGCAGGCTTTAGGGCTGTTGTACATAGTGTCGCTATCAGTTGTAAGGGACTCGATGGCACATAACAACAAGAAGGCCTGTCAGTGACAGGATATCACACTACATTGCTCTTTGAATAAACAGACACAAAATGTGATAGCTTATATCCCCAATGTCTTGATGTGCAGCACTATTGATAGATCTTTCTAATCAGCACCCAGAAATGATTGTGAAAGCATGTTATAACAAGTTGCCCACACAACACATCCTGCCATGATTCTGTGATCATCCCATAATAAACTGAAGAGCACATATATATTTCAAATTATGCACCCTTAAGAAGCATGTAATCTCATATATTTATTATCCAAATGTCACTGTTAGCTCCCCATTATCAGATATTCTACTTTTGACTCATTTGGTTTTCCTTCAGGCAATGGAAATTAGCTTTTTTTTAAACGAAAATTTTAATTTTATACTGGTTTACTTACAAAGTTCATATACATTGTTTTTCACACTGGATCCTTCCCCTCTCCTTTACCCATCCCACCCTTCACCCATCAAATTGTGTGACCCTATGATTAAGGCCCTGCTCCATTCTCACCCTTTTGCTCCCCTCCTACCTGACTTGGGAGGGACTAGAGAACATGATTCTAAGTAAACTAACTCAGTCCTATAAGGACAAATAGTGTATAAGACCATTATTGTAGAACATGTATGAGGATCCAAGACAGGTATGGGAGCAGAAGGCAATTAGAACTTTTAAACATTTAGCTCCTGCTTCAGTGGTATAAAAACGTTTTATTCCTGGTTGTTTGCTGGAGCAGCCATATCCACTCTCCAAATTTAGCAATCTTTCTGGTTCATACCATCTCTATGCCTCAATAAACTTTTGTTTAGTTGTAGTTGATTGCTGTTGAGTCTAGCATGATTCATTGTGATCCTATGAACAAAAGATTTGAAACCTTTTTATGTCTATCATCATTTATCAAAGTTCATGGAGTTTCCAGAGGCATGTTGTTTAGGAAGTGGTGCCACTCCTGCGTCCAAATTAAGTTGTTAAGCAGACTTTATAATGCTGATCTCCAATACAGTACAGAGATCTTTGTAACCAGTTCCATTTTCTACCCCCACCCACCAAACTCCTAGTACTACTCTTTCCCTATCTTTATAATTTTGTCATCTGGTGATGGAAATATACAAGTTAGAAGTAAGAGGAGGGATTGGTAGTTGGCACTGATGGGGATCACATCATAGAATTTTGTACTACAAACAGTGCTTTCATTGCAAATTCTTTTATCTATCTGTCAAGACATCTATCTATCTATCTATCTATCTATCTATCTATCTATC
>NW_006400208.1:332019-332604 GCF_000299155.1 Elephantulus edwardii | reverse complement strand
AAACATGCTCAAAGTATGTGAGATGAAGCTTCACCATCCTTGCCTTTAAGACAAACTCTGGTGGCTCTGAGACAGACCTGCTCTAGAATATGTTGTTATTGTTGTTAAGTGCCATCAAGTCACAGGCGACTCATAGCGACCCTATGAACGAAAGTCCTGGACATTTCCTGTATAACTTTCGTCCTTTCTCCAGGTTCACAGGGTTTCCAGAGGCAAGCTATTGAAAGTCATTTGAAAGGCACTTAGTAAGTAAACCTACTGCACAGCAGGAACAGATCCCAAGCCCACATTCCATAAGGCCCAAGCATGGGTCTCTATTAAGATAAAAAGTAGCTTTCCTTGGTAATTCTTAGTTTTCACTTTATGATGAAGTGCTCCTTTCCCATAAGCCATCTTCACCTTTTCATAGACTGTTATTTTCATGAAACAGTGCATTAGCCCACTCCACTATGTAGCTTTTTTTCTGGACTCCTATCATGACAATAATATCTAATCACAGTTGTGGGAGGATGTCAAAGGTATCATCCAGAAAGAGTGCAAACGGTCATTACAAAGACAGAAGAGGAAGAAAAGACCAAAATGGAT
>NW_006400208.1:316723-328398 GCF_000299155.1 Elephantulus edwardii | reverse complement strand
GCAGGATAGAGCAGGTTTAGGGTTGTTGTGCATAGGGTTGCTATGAGTCGAAAACGACTCAATGGCACATAACAACAACAACAACATACAGCTTTTAAACAGAACCTCAAGGTAGATCTAATGTGTTCCATGAAGTAGAGGAGGTGCGGACGGGCTCTGTCAGAGGTGAAGTAGAAAGGTTCTATAGCATCTGCTTATTATCTTGCTGCAACCAGAAATCTCCATGTGGAAAAGGCATGTAGGAGTATGGTCCTGTGTAAAGTTGTTCTGTGTTGGCATCATAAATACTGCATTGGTCCTCCTGTCTGAGTTCAGTCAGCATGCAGCTCCTCCTCCTACCCTGGGTCTTTAAAGGAGGCTCTGTAAATCTCTGCAGTTTTCATGTTGACAGTAATGTCATAAGTTTTTGGAAAATGACTTTCCTTTTCTTCCCTGTCACTTAAATCCATCACACATAATGTCAATAAGTGGATATCATCTTCTTATTGTCAAATTCGCTGAGTTTTTGTGACAACTGCCTGTCATCACTGAAGCTGCCTGCTACACTTTGTGGGCTCAGAAAAGGATTTTATGGAGGTGTTATCAAAAGGATTTCAGTGCTGGTGTCAAATCCATCACACTGGGTCCAGCAGGTCACCTCAGGACCACAATGTAACAATGGTGGCATCATCGGAACCCATAATGAAGGTGGAAACATCCTTTGAGGAGCTCACTGTAATCTATCTCAGCAGAAGGCCCTGGGGCCACACTTGTTGAGCAGAATGACCACTGAGAAGTCTGGCCTTCTTCTCCAGAGTCTGATGGACACACACGAGGTCCCCAGCAGGCTGGGACAGCTGCACTTGTCACCCCTCCACCATCAGTGGCCCAGGCAGGCTTTGGAGGTGGAGAACATTATTGAATATGGACTGCCATGGGAGAAGTACAGCCAGAAGGCTGTTTAAATGTGAGGATGGAGGGAGATTATCTGTGTTCTTTGGCCCCATTATCAGAAGGTACAGGATACCAGGGTTGATAAAGCAGAGGAGCAGCAAAAACAAGACTCTGAATGAGGCAGAGTGACAGGCAGCCTGGAGCTATGAGGTCTAAGGTTGGAGGGATTGTGAGGATGGTAGAAACCAGACAGTGTTTTCTTTTGTTGTGTACAGAGTCAATATGAGTTAGAACTGTATCCTTAGGACCTAAAAAAGTACTAAAAATACATTTCTATTTGCTTATTGATAGTTTGCATATTTTCTTTGGTGAAATGAGTATTTATTTGTACATTTAAAAAATCAATTTATCTTTTTTTATTTTGTATACAACAGTAATTTATTAGTTTTTTTGGGGGGATGAGGGGCAAAGGCCCACTGCATCATCAGTAGGGTTATTAGAATAGTGTAGCCTTGTCAACAGTACTGGTCCTTTTTCATGCTGCTGTTGGGGAACCAATTGTGCAGAGATTCCAGGGAAAGAAAGACTTTTTGAGAAGTGCACATTCAATTTGTACATCTGTAAGAGATTTATTTTTACTGTTGACTTTTTCCATCATTCACAATGTTTACCTTCTTAAGATTTGTCGTGACTGACTTGGCTTTGTTTTTAGCCTCAAGGTTCTTTGGCTTGCTATTGAAAACTTCCCTGGCTTCAGCCCTTTTCCTTTATGCTTGGCCTTTGTCTTGGATATGTGGGTGTGCCTGGGTGTCCAAGCATCTGGTCACGCCACATACAGGCTCCAGGATATGTTTATTTGATGACTTGACATTCTCTCTATACATGAAACTCTTATCAGGCATACATTTTACAAACCTTTTTTTCCATTCTCTAGATTGTCCTTTCACTTTCTTAATAGTGTCCTTTGAGGCAAAATTTTTTAAAAGGTTTTAATATTAATGGCATTTAACTTGTTTTTGCAATTAGTATTTTGAGTGCTCAAGAAACTATTGCTAAATCCATACATATGTTTTCTCCTAAGAGTGTTAGTATTTCAACTCCTACACATGGGCCAAAGTGTGTCAGATGAAGACCATGGCCTATATCAGGCAGACCTTAGTCTCCCGAAAGACACCATTGCTCTTCAGTACTTTGGAGAGGTCCCTAACAGCAGACTTTCCCATCGCAATACGTCTTTTCATTTCCTGGCAGCTGGTGCCAAGAGTGTTGACTGTGGAGCCAAGCAAACTAAAGTTGTGAACAATCTCAATCTCTTCACCATCCATCCTGATGCTGCCAATTGGTCCAGTGGTGAGAATCTTTGTCTTCTTGACATTGAGCCTCAATCCATATTGAAGGCTGCAGTCCTTGACCTTCTGCAGCAAGCACTTCAGGTCCTCCTCAGTTTCAGCAAGCAGGGTTGTGTCATCTGCATAACGCAGACTGTTGATGGATCTTCCACCAATCCTGATGCCGCATTTCTCCTCATAGAGCCCAGCCTCCTGGATAATATGTTCTGCATACAGGTATGGAGATAGTACACATCCCTTGCATACAGCCTTCCCAATTTTGAAGCATGCAGTGTTTCCTTGCTCAGCTCTGACGACTGCCTCCTGGTCCAAGTATAGATTTCATATTAGCACGATCAAGTGTTCTGGGATTCCTGTTCCTCTCAGAGGCAGCCAGTTTGTTTTGATCCACACAGTCAAATGGCTTTGCATAATTACTGAAACACAGATAGACATTCCTCTGGTACTCCCTGCTTTCAGACAAGATCCATCTAACATTAGCTACAATATCCTAGTACTATGACCCCTTCTAAACCCAGCCTGGACTTCCAGCAGTTCTCTGTTGCTGTGCTGTTCCAGTGATTTTTGGATAACCAACAGAATTTTGCTTGCATGTGATATCAATGATATTGTTTGCTAATTTCCTCTCTCTCTCTTTATATATATATATATATATATATATATATATATATATATATATAGTATGTATACCATAAATTATAGTAAAAGTGAACTTACCCATAGCTGACCCTCTAGTGGGTTTTCAGAGATAGTAAGTCCCACGGAAGGAGACTGTCCATTCTTCTGCAGAGCAGCTGGTGGATTTGAACTGTACCATTGGAATTGCAGTGTAGTTTCTTACCACTAGCCCATCAGAGCTCTCTCACTAACAATAACAACAAATAGTAGTAAAAGTGACAACTTTAGTGAAGAGCAATACAGTTTGGGGGGCAGAGGAATCTCCAAATTACCCAGACTCAGCAAAAATATCCCTTCTTGAGGAGGTCTTCCACAAGTGTTCTAGAATAGTATACTGCCCTGATGTCTAGGGCATCCACTTTTTCAGTCACAGTCTCAGAGAACATACCACCTGTCTTGATTCTTCAGTTGTTCCTATTAAGACTCAAGAGAGTTCTGACCTTGTAGTCAATAGGGACTGAGCTGCTAACTCAAAGGCTGTGCCTCTCTAGTGGTTCAAATCTACCTAAGGCTCAGAGGGAGTAAAATGGGCAAATTTTCCTGTGAGATCTACTGTCTCAGAAACCCATGGAGGGTCAGCTGAGTTGGATACTACCAAGGATTTGACATTCTGTTCCACCTTCCCCTCTCATTGATCAAGAACCTTCTGTAGATTTTTTTAAATTGATCAAAATGCCCAGTAATGGCAGAATTATAATGATATTTAATATTTACTGACTATAATTTAATAGTTAACATTTAGATTTTCTGTAGCTTTTGCTTTCCTTAGTTGTATTCATTTATGAATCTACTCATTGTTAAAATTTAGAGATTAGGAATATATATAATATATATGTTTATATGTTAAATAATCATATTGATAATGAATTCTTTTTTATGATACTTTTGTAACTCATAATGCACTTGACATAAAATATGTTCTTATAACATCCTCAGAACAGAGCAAGGAAACACTGCATGATTCAAATTTAGAAAAGTAGTGTGTCAGGGATGCATTCTGTCTCCATACCTTTTCAATCTACATGCAGAACAGATAATTTGGGAAGCAGGGCTTTATGAGGAGGAATGTGGCATCAGGATTGGAGGCAGACTCATGAACAAAGTACGTTATGCAGATGACACAACCTTGCTTGCTGAAACTGGGGACCTGAAGCGCTTGCTACAGGTCAAGAACTGTAGTCTTAGGGAGCTTTGGTGGCATAGTGGTAAGATGCTGTACTGCAATCCCAGAGGGACATGGTTCAAATCCACCAGATTCTCTGCTGCTGGAGAAGGAAGGGCAGTCTCCTCTTGTACCAGTAAGATCTGGTTTGACAATACACACAAAAATAATAAAGTTTTTCAAAAACTAAAAAAAAGAAAAGAACTGTAGTCTTCAATATGGACTGAAGCGTAACATCAAGAAGACAAAGATTCTCACCACTGGGACAATTGGCAGGACCCTGATAGATGGAGAAAAGACTGAGGTAATTAACAATTACAACTTGCTCAGCTCCACAATCAACACTCTTGGCACCAGCAGTCAGGAAATCAAAAGATGAATTGCATTGGGAATATCTGCTGTCAGGGATGCCTCCAAAGTACTGAGAAGCAATGGTGTCATTCTAGAGACTAAGGTGTACCTGATCTAGGCCATAGTCTTCTCACTTACTTGCTATGCATCAGAGAGCTGGACAATGACTAAGGATGACAGAAGAAGAATTGATGCCTTTGAGTTGTGCTGGAGAAGAGTCTTGAAAATACCATGGACTGCCAAGAAAGCAAATAGGTTTGTCTTGAAGAGGATAAAACCAAATTTCTCCTTGGAGGCTAGGATTTTTAATCTCTGTCTTACATACTTTAGGCACATGGCTAGGAGGGATGGTCCTTGGAGAAGAACATTATGCTTGAAAGGGTGAAGAGCCAGCACAGGAGAGGAAGACCCCAGATGATATGGATTGATACAGTAACTGGGGCAATGGGATTAAGAAGTCAGTAAGACTGGCTCAGAACAGGGCAGGGTTCAGAACTGCTGTATGTAGGTTCACTATGAATTGCAGGCAACTCATAGCACATAACAACAATAAAAACATAATGTATCATTCTTATTTTCCTATAACACTCTCCTTACAGATATGTATAAGTGTTATTCTTCTACTGTATCATTTGTCAATATCATTTCAGTTTTTTCATACATATTTACATAAATAATCTCTAGTTATATTTGTATTATACAACATTGGTCACATTTAATAATGTTAAAATAATTTATAATTTGTGCACACATCCCATTCTTCTGTTCTTTTTATTAATACATATAGCATTTTGGGTGGTTAGATTACCCTTTTTGCTGTATTTTTTGAATTATTTTTATTTTATATTGGTTTGCATACAAAATTCATACACACTGTTTTATTTATATTGTGCTTCACGCATGTTATAATCATTCTCATACATTGCATTTTATAAAATTAATCACTATTGATCCATGTCCACCATTACCCTTGCCTTTTCAGGCCCCCAATCGATCTTTCCTAAATCTTTCACCCCCTACTGCCCTCCAAACTCTGAAACTACATGATTTCTTCCTTCCCCACCCTCAGCCTTTCACTCTCCTTCCCCTCCTCCTTTGGACTTTTGCACACACTTACTAAGTAACCCTTCTGTTTTTATAGTAATGATCTTATGCAGTATTTGGCCTTATCTGACTGATGCAGCATTGATTTGTATTTTATTTAAAGACAATTACTGGAGTGTCTTTTTTCTCCTTTATTTTTGGTGTAGTTTAACCAATTTACTTTTTTGTTAAGTGTATATTTACTGTATCATTTGTTTGGATTTATTTTAGCTTCTGTGTTGAATTTTGAAAATTATACAGACATTTTAGGACTATTTTTTCCCAAATTTAATTTTCCCCACCACAACAGATTTTTCCCATTTGTAGTGTATTTTTATATATTCATTCCCATTTTAAATTTGTTTCATTTTACTTTCTTCTTTATTTTAATAATTAGACTAAGGGTTAACTTGTTTATTAGATTCTCTTCCAAAAAGCACACTTTGTAGTTCCATATTGTAGTCTACAACTTTCCCCTTTAATTTTAATAAATTCCTCTTACTTTTCTTGGTTTGTATGCACATGCATTAGGCATGCTGTGATGTCTTTAAAATTTACATGTTTGGATATTTCTTTAATTAATATATAATCCTGGCAAATATGCATTAGCTTTTCATAGAGAAAATCCCTTAAAATGAAGAGATTTCCTCTGAGCACAAATTAAATCTTAGTTTAATACCTTAGTTAATGCTTTAGTTCAAGCATTATATTAATAAATTTTCATTGTTATATTCCACCTCATTCTGTGAAATTATTTTAATTCACTTAACTCTTTTAAAGAGAGCTCAGGTGGATTAGTGGTATGAAATTGTGGTGCCAACACAAAGGTAAATAGTTTGAATCCACCAGCTGCTTAATGGTAGAAGGATGGGCAATCTCTTCCTGTGTGATATACTGCCTCTGAAAATCTGCTGGAGTGTCAGCCATGGGTTGTTTCCAACTTGATGGCATAATGTAACAAATCTTTTAAGAGGGATATTTAAAAGAATCTTTAGATTATACAGACATTTTCATGTACTGACAGCAGAGAATAACTGTACTATTTATAACTTCTTTATTTGGGATTTTTAAAATTTTGAGAATGTTCCATCAACACTGGAAATTGTAGTAATTTCATAGCAAAAATATTTGATCATTATTTGTACCAAAAGTGAATTATTTTCCAAACAACTCTTTTTTTAGTCTCATCTCAACTCAAACTCACACTGAATTTGTAAGCACAAATGACTTTATAGACTTCATCCTTTGTTTTCAAAAGCATAAAGTAGAAGAGCATATGGCCATCAAATGTGAATTGAAAGTGTTCTCCAGTCAGTGAAGTTCATAAATTAATATATATGTGCTGTCAAACAAAATCATGTCAGTGTCTTTGAGTGGAAGGATCCCTAAACTTCTTTAGTGTATCTGGAAGCACATTCACCATGTGAAACATAAGAGAATCAGGTATCAATCACCAATCAGATTTGCATTATCCAGGTTTTTTAAAAATATTTTTTTGCATGCACACCAGGACTGATTCAACCTAGGAGAGCTTTTCCTGAATGTACTGGCAATGGCAGAGGGAATTTGTTTTAGTTTGTTTGTATATAATTTTGTTATCTGGAAGAAATAATTCATTTTTGTTATTGCTTCCTAGTACCTTTTAAAAGATTGCAGAGGATAGTTTTAAACACATTTTTTTTGAGAACAGATTTCTTCCAATTTCCGTCACCTCCACACAAATAAAATTATACAACTCCATGATTAATCCCCTCTCCCCCTGCACATCCACATCCCTCTGCTTCTACCCTTCCCATCCCCACTTGGATTTTTATACTCATTCCACAATAATGGTTTTATACAATATTTGTATAATTGATTTTTCTATATTATACATATCGTGTTAACAATCTTATGAAATTAATCATGACAGTAATGAGCCTTGTGCCCATGAACTTAATCTTGAAACAATACATAGTACTACTTTAAGGTGAAGGGTCAGAGAAAGAGAGGAAAATCCTTAACAAAATGTGTTGACACTGTGCCTAAAACAATCGGCTTCAGCATGTCAGAGAGAGTGAAGGTGACACAGGATAGCCAAGGTTCCAATTTGTTGTTCATGGAGTCACTGAGTTAGTCAATTTGATGACACATAAATACTTCACCACAAGTTCTAAAGATCCCATAGAAGAAAAATATCTAGTATGTAGTTATTTCTTGTGCAATGTCTCCTAATGCTCACAAACATATATATATATATATACACACACACACACACACATGAATTTTTAAACACTACACATTACACAGAATACAGTTACATTTGTTATTTAAAAAACTCAAATATTACTGGTATTTTATTTCCTTTTCTTATGAAACAAAAAAGTATGGAAATCTTAAGTAACTTTCTCAAGACTCTAAGGTGAGTCAGAATTCAGCTTGTGGATGGAGGGAGGAGGGAAGGAAATGAGAAGCGTCAGGGTGAAAAGACAGGATAATGATGGTAAAGGTCCAATGGTGATTAATTTTACCCAACATAATGCATAAGAATGTTATCTCAGACAAGAGTCTCATAATGAAAGTTTATAGAATACTCTTGGGCCTCCACAAGAAAAAGTCTGATCTCAATTATAAAATGCGTAAAAGATACGGAAAGAATTTTCACAGAGGAAGATATTTAAATGGCCAACAGACATATGAAGAAAAATGTTTCAAATCACTGGCAATAAGAGAGATGCAAATCAAAACCACAATGAGATACATCTCACTCCAGTAGCAGTGGCAAAGTTTAACAGGACAGCAAATAATAAATGTTGGAGAGGATGTGGTGAGCTAGGAACTCTTTTACATAGTTGGTGGGATTGTACAATGGTACAACCACTCTGGAAGGCAGTTCGGCATTTCCTCAAAAAGATGATCATAGAAATTCCATATGATCCAGCTATTCCATTGCTTAGAATATACCCCAAGAATATGAGAACTGAGGCTCAATTAGAAACTTGTATACCAATGTTCATAGCAGCATTATTCACCATAGCAAGAACATGGAAAGAGTCCAGATGTCCAATCACAAGTGAATGGATTGAGTAGTTGTGGTACATTCATTCAATGGAATACTATGTAGCATACAGGAGCAATAATTTTGTAAATTACTGCCTAACTTGGGAGAGACTGGATAGCATTATGCTGAGTGAACTCAGTCCCACAAGGACAAATACAGCAGAATATTATTCCTATATCTATTATTGTAGAATGAGTATGAGGATTCACGGTGGAGGGGAGGGTAGAAATAAAGGGGTGAGAATGGGAGGGTAGGGTATTAATCATAGGGTTGCACAATTTGATGGATGGGTGGGGTGAAGGAAAAGGGGAAGATTTTGTGTGTGTGTGCCATTTTATTATTATTTATTGTTATTATTAATTTCAATGAACATTTACAGAGATTTTGGAGTTAGATTCATTCATTGTTGCACTTTTCTCCCTTCCCCCCCCCCAGTTCGCTCCTCTTCTTGAAAAGCAAAAGACAAACTCCTTCATTGGAACACAATCCCCTCCCCCACCCCCCACATCCCCACCCCCACCCCATGTATACTCCACTCGGCAACCCTCATTCCGGACTCTTATGATAGTCATAATGCTCTAAAATATATCAATTTTAAACTATTCTCTCCCTCATCGACTTCAATGCAGTAAAAATGATTTATCCAGTTTTTCTCAGTCCTACCCCCACCCCAATGTCAGCCTCATTCTACAACAGTGGCGCCATATAATATTTGTCCTTTTGTGACTGAGATAGTTCACTCAGCATAATGTCCTCCAGGGTCATCCATTTTGAATAATATTGCATGAGTTCCTTGTTTTTCAATGCAGCGTGGTATTCCATTGTGTGAATATACCACAGCTTCTCTATCCATTCATTTGTTGATGGACACTTAGGTTGTTTCCAACTCCTTGCTACTGTGAACAAAGCTGCGATAAACATGGGTGTGCATATATCTGCTTGGATGTCGTTTATGGTCTCTTTAGGGTATATCCCCCGTAGTGGAATTGCTGGGTCAAATGGTATCACTATTTGCAACTTTTTAAGAAAGTGCCACACTGCTTTCCACAGTGGTTGCACCATTTTACACTCCCACCAACAGTGAATAAGGGTCTCAGTATCTCCAACCTCGCCAGCGAAAAGGGAAAGATTTTTTTAGAAAAACAATGTATTCAAACTTTGTAAATATATCAGAGTAATATAAAATTTTTTTTTAAAGTATAGTTACATGGTGTTCCATTTCTTTAAGTAAGTTTTGTTTGTTTGTTTTATTTTATTTTATTATTTTTGTGTCTGTGTGTACCGTCAAATTGGATCTGACTGGTACAGGAGGAGATGGCCCTCCTTCTCAGGCAGAACATCTGGTGGATTCGAACCACATATCTCTGAGATTGCAGTGCAGTTTCTTGCCACTAGGCCTCCAGAGCTCCCCCAATATAAAAATTTTTAACATTTAAAAAAAAGCCAACCCCCCAAAAACATAATGCATGAGAATGATCATATGAAACACAATGTAAATGAAGAATAGTGTGAAACAGAACGCAGAAGAACTTTGTAAGCAAACTAATAATAAAATTATTTCTAATTATCCTTTATCTGTCTCCCAGGCCACTTCTACTAATTTGTCTCACCATCTGCTGGATTTTATTATCATTTTCTGGCTCAAGAAATCTTTAAATAAAAACATATTTATTATCAGGAGCTATGTTAGGAGAAGGTTCCCCAAGCTTTTCAGGCTGTTTTAACCTCTCCTATAACACTCTGCAGTTCTCAACAACATAGCCACTGTTGTTGTGTACCATCAAATTAGAGCTGACCCATAGCTCACTCTCCAGAAGGTTTGCAGAGGCTTAAATCACATGGGAGGAGATTGACCTCAGAGCAGCTGGTGGATCCAAACTGTGTGCCTTCGGGACTCCAGCACAGATTCTTCTCACTAGGCCACCAGCGTTCATCATTATTATTATTATTTATTAACCATTGGTGTTAACACACAGCCTGAGTATGTGCCCATCTAGTTCTATTCTTCTATAGTTTGGCTAAGCCCCTTCTCCTTGCGTAACTAAGGGTTCCTTGGGACCAGAGTCAGTTTTTTGCATTCATTTGGAATTATTGTGAGGAATTCAGAACTTCCTAGCTTATGAATACTTTGGAGAAATCTAGACAGAAGCAGTGAGGCAAAGACAATAGTAAAGCAATTTGAAGCACTCACCCAAGTCTCAGTCAGTATAGCAAGGAAAAGACAGTGACTGTCTGAAGTCTGTAACATTTTCCTAGCACTGCCTAAGAAATGTTGAGTATAGTAGCCCAAGATAAAGGATATAAATTTCTCATGTTCTGTTATTTATAGCAGCTGATTGTTTTCAGCTTTGCACCACCTGGACAGCCCACCTAAATTTAAAGGCCACTTCTATGTTATATTTAGCAAGGCCAGGCCATATATGTGGGCAAAAGAGTTAGTATGGTAAGTGCAATTGCTTTGGAATTAGATTAGATGCACTCCACTGATTTAGAGTTATATGTCAGCCTTTGGGTAATTTAACCTCTTATGCTTAATTAAAAAATTAGCAAGTATATCATAAAGATGTTCTGAGAATGAAATTTGTGCTTTGAAGAGTGCATGGTATAGATGTGTATTTGTATCTTTTCTTTGTTAGATGAGCAGCCCAGCTTGAATTTCCTAGGACTCAGAGGTTAATGTATCCGGTTACAAGTCAATTATGTAAACTGTTTATGTCATTCAAATACCTAATACCATTACTTTCTTTTGGTTCTTTGTTAAGTTACTAGAAATGATTTTAAAAATTGTCCACTGAGGTCCTTCATTTTTCTATTTACTTCTATATCTGAGTCTTTATTATTAAACATAACACAAAATTGAGTGATATATCCTGGCAAATTGTAATTTTATAGTTCACAGAACATTTGCTTTTATTTTGTGCCTGCTCCGGGCTATAGTCTTCGCAATTACGTGCTATGTATCAGAAAATTGGACAGTGTATAGGGTTGATAGAAAGAGAATTGATGCCTTTGAGCTGTGGTGCTGGAGAGGAGTGTTGAATATATCATGGACTGCTAGGAGAACAAACACATTTGTCCTGGAGAAGGTGAAGCCGGAATGCTCCTTGGAGTCAAGGATTCTGAAGCTTCGTCTGACATA
>NW_006400208.1:315078-316610 GCF_000299155.1 Elephantulus edwardii | reverse complement strand
TTGAGATGGCTAGGTTGGCACAGGATAGAACAGCATTTAGAGCTCTTGTACATAGGGTCGCTATGAGTTGCAAATGACTAGATGGCACATAACAACAACAACATGTGCAATCTTAATTTTCCTTGTTAGTCATATTCTGTTAGATAATATTCTATTCAGTGATTCTGCATCCCTACATTCATGCACTTTAAACAACATAGTTTTTTTCTCATCTTCATAAAACGTAAGGACCTCTGGTGGCATAGTGGGTAATGTCTTGTCCTGCTGACAGGCTGACAGCTGATAGAGAATTCACTAGCTACTCTGTGGGAGAAAGTAGGTGGGTTCCTCCCATTAGTTAGGATTTACAGCCTTAGAAACCCAGTGGAGGGTCCCTATGAGTTGGCATTGACTGAACAGGAATAAGTATGATATTTTACTTTTAGTTGTAAGGCAGTTTTCAGTTAATCTCATTAAGAAGTACTTGTTCTAAAATTTTCTGTTTAGATACTACATTTAGCTTTTTGGTGTGCTCCTTGGAGGAGAGGATAGTGCAACTTCATCTCACATACTTTGGGCTTGTTTTTAGGAGGGACCAGTCCTTGGAATAAGATACTATGCTTGGAAATGTGGAGGGTCAGGATGGGAGAGAAAGATCTTCAATGACATGAACTGACACAGAGGATGTTAAGATATTATGGGGATGACACAGGGCAGGGTGCAGATCCATGTACATAGAGTCACTATGAGTTGTGAGTGACTCAATGTTGTTAGGTGTCGTCGAGTCACAGACGACTCATAACGACCCTGTGAACAAAAGACCTGAACACTTGTATAACTTTCATCATTTATCCACATTCACAGAGTTTCTGGAGGCAAGCTATTTTGGAAGTGGATGCCACTCCTGCTTCCAAATAGCATTTAAAAATAATTTTTAAACTTTACACTCCTGTATTCTGAATACAGCAGGGTTTAAAACTAAGAAAGGTGCAGAGCAGGGTTCTATAATTTTCTCATATTTATTTAATCTGTATGCTGAACGAATTATTTGAGAAGCTGGACTCTGAAGAAAATTGGCATCAGGGTTGGCAGAAGACTCATCAATAACCTTCATTATGATGCTTTGTTAACCTTGTTTGATCAAAGTAAGAACCTGAAGCACTTGCTGCAGAAGGTTAAACACTGCAGCCTTCTATATGGATTGCATATCAACATTAAAGGAAACAAGAATCCTTGCCATTTGACTCTATAGATAACATGATGGATGAAGGAAAAGATTGAGACTGTCAATGACTTCATCTTACTTATATCTACAATAAACACCCTTGGTACCAGCAATCAGGAGATCAGGGAGGTATTGCACTGGGAAGTCTGCAGTCAGAGACTTTTCCAAATTATTGAGGAGAAATTATGTCAGTTTGATTGCAAAAGTGCACCTGATTAAAGACATGGTCTTTCCTTCTAAGACTCAAATCCCTATGCACATCCAAAAACTTCTCCAGTAGGGTAAAAAGGGAAGCCACTGACTGGGAAAAAGTATTCGGTAATAACAT
>NW_006400208.1:299412-313709 GCF_000299155.1 Elephantulus edwardii | reverse complement strand
ATGTTTATGAAAATTAATAAAATATAATTATAGAAAAGAAAAAAAAGACATGGTCTTTTCAGTCACTTGCTATGCATATGAGAGCTGAACAATGACTAAGGATGACAGAAGAAGAACTGATGCCTTTGAACGGGGGTGTTGGAAAAGAATGCTAAAGACCCCATCCACGGACTGCTAAAAAAACCAAACAGGCATGTTTTGGGGAGAGTACAGCCAGAGTTCTCCGTGGAGGCAAAGATGATGAAGCTTCATCTCATTTAATTTCTGGCATCTTGCTAAGGAAAGTTGTTCTTTGGAGGACATCATGCTTGGAAAAGTGGTTGGGTAGTGAAAAAGGGAATGATTCTCAGCCAGGTGGATTGACACAGTGACTATAACAATGGGCTTGAGTGTGTCAGAGATTGTAAGGATGGTACAGGATAGGTCAGTGTTTACACTGGTTGTTCATTCGTATACAACTCATAGCAACCCTAACAACAATATCAACTCTTCTTTTTAAAATTTTTATTTTAAATTGGTTTGCATACGGAATTTGTATACATTGTTTCACATTTTCTTCACTGACATTGTTCTTCATACACTCATTCCTGTACACTGGGCTTTATAAAAATCAGTCACCATGAAACCATACCCACCACTACTCTGCCTTTTCAGGTCTGCATAGGATCTTTCCTACTTCCTTCACACCCTCCCTCCACCCACCAAAGTGTATGACCCCATGATTTCCCCCACTCATCTTCACACCTCTACTCCTACCCCTTCCCTGTTGACCTTTTTAAAAAATAATAATTTGGTTTATTACTCTCCCTTTATTTACCTTGTGTTTCTTACCATCATTCTCATACATTGTGTCTTATAAAATTAGTCACCATTGATCTAGGCCTGCTGTTACCCCATCTTTCCAGAACTCCACTGGCTCTTTTGTAATTCCTTCACCCCCTTGTTCTATCCACCAAATTCTGTGAGCCCTTAATACCTCCCTCTCCTCACCTGCCCCCTGGCTTCTCCCCAAGCCTCTTTGGGTAGCCATACAAATCTTGCTGGTTATCCTTCTATTTTTACAATAATAGCCTTATGCAGTATTTGCTATTATAATGTTCTCTAGCCTCTTCCAAGTTATATAGAATTTTTTCAAAATCACTGCTCCTGAGTTTTCTTTTTTTGCAAAGTATGAACTTTAATCGTGCTAATGAGAAACCTATACTTGGACCAAGAGGCAGTCGTCAGAACAGAGCACGGCAACACTGCATGGTTCAAAATTGGGAAGGGTGTACGTCAGGGATGTGTCCTATCTCCATACCTTTTCAACCTGTATGCAGAGCAGATTCTCCGAGAGGCTGGGCCCTATGAGGAGAATTGTGGCATCAGGATCGGTAGATGATCTATCAACAATCTGCGTTATGCAGATGACACAACCTTGCTCGCTGAAACTGAGGAGGACCTCATGCACTTACTGCAGAGGGTCAAGGACTGCAGCCTTCAATATGGACTGAGGCTCAATGTCAAGAAGACAAAAATTCTCACCACTGGACCAATCGGTAGCATCAGGATGGATGGTGAAGAAATTGAGATTGTTCACAGCTTCAGTTTGCTCGGCTCCATGGTCAACACTCTTGGCACCAGTAGCCAGGAAATAAAAAAACGTATTGTGATGGAAAAGTCTGCTGTTAGGGACCTCTCTAAAGTACTCAAGAGCAACGGTATCTCTCTGGAGACTAAGGTGCGCCTGATAGAGGCCATGGTTTTTGCAATCACTTGTTATGCATCAGAGAGTTGGACAATGACTAGTGAGGATAGAAGGAGAATTGACGCCTTTGAGCTGTGGTGCTGGAGAAGAGTATTGAATGTACCATGGACTGCCAAGAAAACAAATAGATTCATCCTAGAGAGGGTTAAACCAGGCTGCTCCTTGGAGGCAAGGATTCTGGGGTTTCATCTGACATACTTTGGACATGTTGTAAGGAGAGACAGGTCTTTAGAGAGGGACATCATGCTGGGTAGAGTAGAGGGACAGTGCAGGAGGGGAAGACCCTCTATGAGGTAGATTGATTCAGTGACTGGGGTAATCAGGATGGGTGTGTCAGAGGCAATGAGATTGGCACAGGATAGAGCACGGTTTAGGGCTGTTGTACAAAGGGTCGCTATGAGTTGCGGATGACTCGACGGTATATAACAACATGAACTTTAATCAAGTTTACATAAATGGCCTTTATTTTACTCAAGTGAAATCCTTTATTCTTTTCATGTTTTTGTTTGAGTTTTATTTTTTAGCAAACACTTGCTTAAGATAAAGAAATATATACATAATACTGTATTTTAAAAGGCTTTAAGTATACTATGTGTATTATACTACTGTGTATAAAAAGGTTTGATGATTTTTTTAAAAAGACCATTTGGGAAAAAAAAGCCCTTTCAAAATACTACTGAACAAAACATAAACACATGCTAAATGGCCTTTAAAATTCACATGGAAGACAGAAAATTGTTGAGTTCATCGTGTTACATGCCTGAAATAGTTTCTAATTTTATACAAACTAGCATATTAGTTAGGTTAACTTTTGTTAGAAACTCAGCAGGCCTCAGAAAAATAACCAGGAATATATTAATTTGTAGGAAGTTCTGGTAACTTAATAGTAAAGAATTAACACTGCCAACTCAAAAGAATGCAGTCATATATAACAGTTTCTGTATAGGAGAAAGATGGGAAACCTCCTGTGTGATGTATTGTCTCTGAAAACCCACTGGAGGGTCAGCTGGTTTCAACTCAATAGTTTCTAACAACATATTGTCTCACACACACACACACACACACACACACAAAAACAAACCCCAACCCTGTTGTCTGAAGAGAATCTCATTTGGTTCTCTTCATTGGGGAAGTATGTTGTTATTATTGTTGTGCTCCTGAGTTTTCTTTCATAATCTTATATTTACCAAAGGAGATCTTGATGGTCTAATGGTAAGAGGTTGAGCTGCAATTTTACAGGATGCAGTCTGGATTCACCAACTGCTCCATAGGAGAAGAATGAACTATCTCCTTCCTTATCATTTACTTCCTTTAAAAATCTGCGGGAAGCACAAAAAAAGGTCACTACCACCACTACTACCATCACATGTACCTATTGACAACTTTGTAAAAATTCCTTTGTTTATAAAGACTAGAGGTAAAATACTCAATACAAAACACTGTGTCTGAGTCCAGAATTGTTTTGTTACAAAGGATGAGATGGTTCTAAACTCAATACCTGCTACCACTAGATTACAACCCATAGTGACCCTCTTTTGAGGTTTTGAAACTGTAAATTTTAACAACAGACACTGTTCATCTTTCTCGTAGGGACAAGGTGGTGGTCTTATGCTATGATAAATTTTCTAGTTAATAGTCCAATACATAGTGTACCACCAGAGCAATTTCTAACTCCATAGGGACATGCATTTCTAACTACCAAAGCCATGTTCTGAATGCCTTTTAGGATTTATATCTACCACAATTAGCTAAAGTCACTTGAATTGTGTCATTAGACACCAATCATTGGTGTCTGCATAGTGAAAGAAAGATTATTCACACACCTGACAATTATACAATACCTAAACATGTTACTCTTTAGTACTGCCTTTATTTTATTGTGTGAATATAATTGTGTTCAGGAATATCTATTCCTGGTTGCTTATTTTATATACGTATTTCAAACACAACTGTTTTATGCACATATTTCTTAAACTGGAAACCGCGCTTCAAGTATAATCATGTCAAGCTAAACAGGATAAAAACATGTACACATATGCATATGAAAAGATTGAAATTAAAATAGTTTCTATAGTTCTCAGCTAAGTTAATTTTTAAAGCCCCACACCCAGGTATCCAGGACAACAGTATTTCAAGAATAGCTAGCAGAAAGGCAGAACAAACAAGCTCAACTGATAACCCATGTGCCTTTGTTTCCGGACTGATAACCAATGTATCGTGTGCTTTTCCACTGCCCTGGAGTTTGAACTCATTGTATACTTAAGAATTTATGACACCACCCTATAGTTAAAGATCTATCTAACTGCTACATGTGCTACGTGACTGCTGCAAGTGCTACGTGCAAAAATGCTGTGTAAACCCTGAGCGAACACTGAACCAATGAATTCAAACTGTGCTTTCATCACCCAATGAGAAACTGATACTCAGTTGTATCCCCCTAAAGTGTATAAAAAAACCCAACTTTGTCTGCTCTCCGTCGGCTCCTTTGTCTCCTGCTAGAGATAAGGGTCGCCCGGAGCTCCGCAATAAACCTCTTATCTCTTGCTGTTGCATCAAGCCGGTGTCTTGGAGTCTTGGGTCTTCGCCGTCTACTCGGGACAGAACAGGACCAGCGGTTTGGGGGTCCTTCACATACATCTGATTCTATTCAAGAAAACCACAAAATAATCATGAGACAATGAGTACACACTAATAAGGAACAGGCATGTAAACAAATAGTGATAAGCAGCTACATCACAAGGTTCTGCAGTAGTCCATTTCTTTAAGGTTAGATAAAAACCTCTCGGTCAGACAAGATTCCTCCCTTTCTTGCCACATTCATCATGAGGGAGTTAAAAATGAGAATTAAAAATTCTGTAAAAGCTAACCTAAAACTGAGTGGGTCCTATTAAAAACAGAGAACACAAGATAAACTAAATCTGACAGTAGTATTTCACAGGAACAATGGTTACTTCTGCAAATCCTTTACAGAGGGTCAGCTATGAGTGAGTTCTGACTCACTGCACACAATAACAGTAACAACTTCAAGGACTTTTGTTACTTTTAAAGTTAATTAAACACCATAATTCTAGTAGAAAATCTATGAGGAAAGGAAGAGAGGGACATTGTATAAAAATTGCTTCTACAACCCCTTAAAGTGATAGATGGGTCTGTAAAAAGAATACAGCAGTTATTAGACAAAAGCACCTCAGCAAACGAAGCTACATGGCACAGCAGGGTCCTAAAGATTCAAAATGACAATATTTCTCATTGTAAAGAAGAGCAACTCTCATTGGGGAGTATCACCTCTCTTTGAAAGAAGATGTATAATCAACAGATTGGCCAAATAAAGTGCCATAAACCTTTTCCCACTGCACTGAAAGGCCATGATACCTCCCGCAAGTTGATTCCAGTAGGTGCTGGATCCAGCATCCTGACTCTGGTGAACTTCCCCTGGACTCTCAGGGTAAGTATGCTTATAAAAACAGTGCTCTCCGAAGGGGCAGCAACACCTGCCTTCATCAAAATACCTGCAGGGTTTGTTGCTCATTGCCTCTTTGTATTGTTGAATAAGTTTCTGCTTCTTTTCCTCGTCCTCCACCCAGAACTCACTGGGAATAACAAAGTTGGAAGTGACCCTGCACTATGGGCATGACTTGATGATCCTGCTTCCAAAATAACTGGCTTTCCTTCACACACGGATGCACTTAAAACAGTAGGTGTGGCTGCAGTTGGAAAGGATGCCAAAGCGGCAATCGCTGGGTTTGGCTTTCTCATAGACAACTTCCATGCAGATGCCACACACCTTGTCCATAGTGCAGTGCACAGCAAAAGAGAGCTCCATATTTTTTTTCATGTGCTTCTATGCACACCTTTATGTGCTCTGCTCGCTGGGCAGCATTCGTTGGGTGCAGAGTCTGCAGACCACACATGTCACACCTCTCTCCGTGGAGATACAAACATTGCTCTCCATAAGGACATTCACCTACATCGGCATGGGGGCAAAGCCGTTCCCCCACCCCTAAGACCAGCTGTTCTACATTAACTGCGGTCTGTGGGGGAGCGGCGGCGGCGGCGGTACAAAGAGCTCTATGGCCCCAATACGGATCCCTGTGGCCACAGTATGGCATTCCAGGAACAAACTCAATAGTATCTGCCCAAGATTCTACACCAGCTCGAGCAGCTGGAGAGCCCATATTGTCTGTCCCTGTTTCAAAAGACCCACCTTCTGCAACTGAGCCAATCAGAGGCAAGGAGCTGGAGGAAGCCGAAAGGGGGGCTTCCACCCCTTCCTCTCTGCGGGGCTGGGCCTGCGCAGGCGTCCCGGGATTTGCAGAAACCCCAGAGGGCAAGGCTCAGCCCACGGCAGCAGGCCCTGAGAGGTCATGAGAATAGCGGCGGTTCCCACCCTCCTTGCACAGCCCATGTACATAATACCTGCACATCACTAGCTTTGTCCAGCTGCCTCTAGTGTGGCCCTTTGTTAGTAGAAGCCTGGCCCCGCCCACCGCCGCTTGGGCCAGCCCAAAGTCTGACACACTACTGTGGGCTGGGCCTCACACCACCAGCCTCACGGAAGCTTCAGCAACCGGAAGACCGGTATCAGGGCCACCCTCTTCTGCACCTTCTGCACCTGTCGAGGCACAGGCGCCCTCTTAGGGTTCAGAGGGAGCTGCAGGCTCTTCCATATTAACAGAACTTGCCAGTTTCTCCAGGGTTCAAGCCCTGAGCGTAGGTCAGGGACCTGAATTTCTGCTCAAGGTCCGCTCCTCTCAGGTTTCCCTCCGGCTCCCTCCTCCCTGTGATTGTGAGTTCCTACATAATTCCTGTGCCAGCAAGGCGGACATTTCCGCTGGTGGCACAATCCGCCAACATCTAGAATTCCAGTGTGCTTTGTTTCAATCACGAGGGTACTTTGTTACCCTTCTTGTTTATTTCTTCGCACGACGTCGGCATCTTCTTCATTTTTATAATTCCAAATCCCTCTCATCGAAATGTCTGCTCCAGAAGATACAATCCAGACCTTCAAGGATTTTAATTAGTGGTTTAGTGTGTAGAGAGAGTTGTGTTGCTAACTCAACGGTGGTGCCTCTCTGTACTTGGAATGCATCAGCGGCTCAAAGGGAGGAAGATGAGCAGTCTTGTGCAATATACAGTCTCCAGAAACCTGCTTGCAGACTATCAATGAGTTATTTCTGACTCATAGCAATGAGTTGAGTTGGTTGGTTTGTTTTAGTTTGGGGTGTTTTGTTTTGTTGTGTGTCTTTGGTTTTTTTTTTTTTTTTTTAGTTTGTCATTCAGAAGGCTTGGAGACAGGCTGGATAGTAAGCACTGAGCCGCTAATGGAAAGAGCGGCCACTGGGTCTCAGCACCCATTCCATGGAAGAATGATGTGAGTCTGTTTCATAATAAAATTCAGCAAAAGCTAAATACAGTAGATTCTGAGGCTTTAATACAACTAGTGGGAGGAGACATTCGTCTTTGTATTCTTCTTGCAGATGTATTTCAACACTGTATTCTCATTAGCTGCTATCATGAAAACGATAGTGCATGTCTACTGTGCTTTTTAGGGTCACAGTAACGTTTGGTTTGAATATTTTTCATGAACACAAATATTTTAGTTTTCATATCTAATTTTAAAATCATATGCCTCTTTTTTGTTTCTTATGTTTAAAAGTTTATTTTGTGGTTTCTGAGCTATTTAACCAATGATTTTTACAAGTTCTATTTTTTTAAAAACTTGAGGACTTTAAAAAAAGATGAAGACAGTTTTAGGGACATAACACTCTACAGAAATGCATAGGGTTACCCAGCTAGTCAACCTTTGGGTTGCCTGAGTACTGTGAGTACAGTGAAGTAATTATTAGAAACTCATTAAAGCAATGTCTATTACAAGAGGAATATCTTTGAGATCTCCATAAATGTCTGTTTTAGAGTTGTCCAAACCACTAATCTACCAAAGGTTCTTTGATTTTAGTATGATAATCAGCCAAATTAGAAAAGCTATCGTGGTTTACATATACTGTTCTTAAACACTGGCAATTTTAAGATTTCTTTTCAGCTTTATAGACAGTACTTTCTGAACAGGCAGCCCTGAATGCCTAGACATTCTGCCTAGGCAGAAGTGGTGGTGGTGAGGGAGAAAATGAGTTTGACAATGAACACTTTGGTAAGGGCGTGATTTAATAATTTCAAAAGCAAACTACTCACGTTTTTTCCATGATCCTTTCTATTTATTTAGATCACCAAAGTTTTAAATTCACTACCAGGGAGCTTTGGTGTCCTACTGATAAGATGCTACACTGTACACTAAAGACTCCATGGAAGAAGGAGGGGCATTCTCCCCTGCTGTGAATTACTGCCTCTAAAAACCAGCTGGAGTTGGTTCCTATACCACAGCATATAACAACCACCTTTGAGTAAATAACAACTCTCTGTTGGATTTCCCAGGCTGTAAATCTTAACCAGACAAAGCGGCCAATAGTAGTGCTTGGTTGATTTTTAAGTATTTTAAGTATTACAAAACAGAATGTAAACAATCACCAGACTTTATCTACTATATAAGGCATAAGAAAGTGCATCAATTTCTGAGTTTAACATTTCCAAATGTTAAGTTTAGAGGGCAAGAGACATAACCAATTGAATTACAAAAGTGAAAAAAACCATAGCTTGATTAAAAACTAAGGTGCTAGGTGCAATAATGAATGAATGGAAATTCAAGTTCTTGGTAAACTTTCTTTAAAATATCAATAAAAAATTGAAAAAATAAGGAGCTATATAAAGCTGAGTGTAATAATGGAAATTAATATAACAACTCAATGTAAATAGTTAAAAATAATAAAGAAAGCCTATAGAAACAATAAAAATAACCAAAATTAGCTAAAGAAAAAAATTAGTAACAAGAGATTGTTTCTTAAAAAGAATGAAATTTGGTGAATTTAATGGAGAAAACAAACTTTAAAGAGATCACAAAGACACTATTCACAGTATCAAGAAAACAGAAACAAATACCCAACAACAAATAAGTAGAGAAATGCTGATACATTCACACAATGCAATACTATACAGAACTAAGGAACAAATAGCTATTTTGTAAAATACTATATATAACATGGGAGAGGCTAGAGAGCACTATGCAGAGTGAAATAACTCAGTTACATAGGACTAATACTGCATAAGACCACCACTGTGAAATAGGAGGACAGCAAAGCAAAGTATGCTCAAAAGGGGAAAGAGAAGGTGGAGGAGAAGAAAGGGGGAAACAACACAAGGATAGCAGAGGTTAGGGGGCAGGGTGGAGGGAGGATAAAGGAATAGGAAGGATTCCATGAGGACTCGAAGACAGGGGGATAATAAGCATAGACCGGTAGTTATTAATTACATAAATACAGTATATATTAATATATAAAACACAGTGTACATGAATGAAACAAAATGTATGTGAATGAGTACAAACCAATAAAAAGTTTTGTAGAGATGCTATCAGGAAAAACTTTAGGGTATTAAGTAGTTAAATATAGTTGAAGTGGTCTACTCTCTAGAAAACAACATCATCCCAAATAAAATGGGAGCAAATGGGATATACAATGAGACATACGATGAGACGTTTAGCTATATAAAAAAAACCCCAAAGCCAATTATTTGCAATAAAAGCTTTCCCAAAGGAAAAATTTAATGCCCAGATTACTTCATAATAAGGTCTATCAAATGCTTTAAAAGTTATTTTCCCTTCTTTTAATTATATATAAGTGACCAGACTTTGCAGTTCATCTTCCCATGTTGAGCATAAGACGGTACATTAGAGTTTCTGATGAGTAGAAGGCAGGAGATATAACTGGGGGAATAAGTATATGGGAGAAATAAGATTATAGAAATTTGTCACACAGTAGTTTTGCTATACAATTTCAATATAAGATGCTTGAGAAGAATCATAGTTTTTCATAAACATTAATGTAAATTCTATAAACATCTTTTTTCAAAACCAGTGCAAGTATTGTAAACATGAGGTTGGAAAACCATGTAGAAAGGTGCATGAAATGATACATGGTAAATGAAAAACTGAAAAATATAGTGATAATAATTAATGACAGAGAAGTATTCTTGGATAGAAAGTATTATTTAAAAGTGAATTTGGGTAAATGATAATAATATAAATAGGAAAAAGAAACTAAAAAATAAGACATTTTCTGTTAAAATAGTATGTATTTATGATAGAATTTCCTTTATCTGATAATGAATAAAATAATTTAATAACATTTTAATGTTAAAATGCTCCCAGATTTTCCCTTGGGATCAAGAACAAGGTTATGATGATATCTATCTATATTTAAATTAAAAATTGTACTGAACAGAAATTAACAACTATCTTGGTCTTGAAATGTTACACTTAATTTCCCCCTATTTGTGTGTATTATATTTTTATGTAAAAGGTACTATATTAAATATGTAAGGTTTTATATATGAGGGTTTGATTACAGAAACTAATAAAGTATTAAAAATATTGTACTTAAAGTCTTAACCAGTATAAGAAACAAAGATCAAAATAAAATGAATATAACTGGAAAATCTAAGTAGGAAACCACTGCTCTCCTGTTGGTTCTGATTGTGACCCTATGGGACAGTAGAACTGCCCATAGGTTTTCCAAAACTATAAATTTTTATGGGAATAGACTGCTCTGTCTTTCTTCCATGGAGTGGGCAGTGAATTAGAATCACTGACTCTTCAGTTAGTAGTTTCACACTTACAACACTGCATCACCAGAGTTCTTGTTACATGCCGTCAAGTCATTTGTGACTCATAGCAACCCTGTCTACAACAGCTCTGAACTCTGCTCTTTCTTGAGCCAACCTCAATGTTTCTGACACACCTACCCATCATCATCAATCATACATTGATTTAACCCATCACATACAGCGTATTCTTCTGTTGTGCTGTCCCTCCACCCTTCCAAGCGTAATGTGCCTCTCCAAGGACTGGTCCCTCCTTGCAACATGCCCAAAGTATGTCAAACAGAGCTTCAAAATCCTTTGCCTCCAGGGAGCAGCCTGGTTTTACCCTCTCCTGGATAGACCTATTTGTTCTCCTGGCAGTTCATGGTATGTTCAACATTCTTCTTCAGCACTATAACTCAAAGCTCTTTTATTAACAGAACAATACAGAAGACAAAAGATTCTACTTTTAAATTGTTAGAATTTATATATATGTATTTCAAGTTACACACAATTGTTTTAGTGTGTATGTATACATATATATATAAAACTTGCTTACTGAGGCCTTACGAATTTTACTGGTTCCTAAAGGAAAAATTAGTAAGGCCTCAGTAAACAAAGTCAGTGTACAAAATTTAACTCTATACATATTTTTTTTTCCATAGTGAACATTCACAAATTAGTTTTGAAACATAACATTAATAGAGCATGGAAATATTTAATGACCTACAGAACCAGCCTAAGATGTGTACCATTAACTATTATTGAATTAAACCCATTAACTGTTAAAAAATTTAGGAAGTCCTAAATAAGAATTAGGGAGCTCTGGTGGCCTAATGGTAAGAAGCTGTGCTGTAATATGAAGGCACAAGGTTCAAATCCATCAGTTGCTCGCCTCTGAAAATGCACTGGAGGGTCAGCTATGAATCAGTTCCAGCTTGATAGCACAGAACAACAATTATTTAATAGTAAGACAAAGCAAGAACCAAAACACTATCACCACTGTGAAGTTGGTTCTGACTCACATCCATAGAACAGAGAATTGCTCTTTAGGATTTCCAAGGTTGTAAATATTTACAGAAGCATACTGCTTCATCTTTCTTTAAAAGAGTAATCCTTCAATTAACAGCTCAATGTTTAACCCATTCTGCTACCAGGACTCCTCCAAAAAAGTTGTTCTTATGTGCCATGAATAGCCTGTACCTCATAGAGAACCTGTGTACAACAGCTCTAAAGCCTGCCTTGTCCTCAGCCAGTCTCAGGACTCTGACACACCTAAACTCATAGCCTCAGTTGCTGTGTCAGTTCATCTCATCTGGAATCTTCCTCTCCTGTGCTGTGTCTCCACCCTTCCAAGCCTGAAATGTTCGGAAGTAAACTTTCTCAAATTTGATCTTTTAATTAAAAGTCCTATCAAAAGAATTGTGTGTAAGTTGAAAAATAACTTTTAATTCATACAGAAATCCAAATAACTAGAATAAATTTAATTTTGTTGGGGAATTACTTTTTCCTTTATCATAAAATATTTAAAAGTTAGTATGATTTAAGATAGTAGATATTGGTAAGTTATAGAGAACACTGAATAAAGTAATTAATTCAGAAATAAATCTACCTTGTAACCTACATACACAAAGGAATTTGAATTATAAGTGACACATCACAGCCTTTAAGAAAAAGAATTTCCCAATAAATGATGCTTAGTAAAAGAAATATAATAATAAGCTTTGTCTCTACTTCATGTTATACATTGAAGATATCTCAGTAAAAATTTACATGTGAAACTGATGTGCAAAAGAATAAATCTTCTAGAAAACAACTAACATTAAACAAAGATAAAACAACAAAATCCTTACTGCCTTATTTTAAATGCTACCGCATACCAAGAGGTTGCATAAGTTCCTTCACATGCAAGATGGAAATGTTCTGTTGTTGGCACACAATATATGAAACCATCAACTGCTGATCCATGTAAGGAGGATGTGCAACCTCCTCCTGTGTTATTAACTGTCCCTGAAAACCTGCCAGAGGATCAGCTATGGGTCAAGTCTGACTCAATGGTACAGAACAACAACAACTAAATAAATCTAAAGAAAAATAAGGACCCATCTTTAAAAGTGAAGGTTAACTCTGAACAAACAAGTAACAGCTCATTGTCTCCAAACTGTATCCAACTCATAGTTGGCCTTCTGACAGATAAGAGGATGTAAATCACACAGCAGGGAGATTATTCATCTTTCTCCTATGGAGCCACTAATACAATGTATTGCTGTGTGCCTCCAGTTGATTGAAACACATGGTCGTTTTGTGTCCCACTGAAGAAAAAACTACCCAGTCCTGCATCTTCTGTTTTCTTGCTGCTCTACTTGTGGTACATTGTTGCAGATACTGTGTCAATACACAATGGAAGATTCTTTTTTCACTGACATTCCCCCCTTTCTTCAAAGTACTGTTGTCTTGTTGTTATGTGCCATCGAGTCACCTGCAACTTGTAGTGACCCTTTGTACACTAGCTCTGAACCCTGCCCCATATGGAGCCAATTTCATCATCTCTGACTGACCTAATCCCATATTTCCAGGCATTAAGTCAATAATACATTTCATTTTGGGTTTTACTCTACTGTATTGTCCCTCCACCCTTTCAAGCATGATGTACCTGTCCAAGAACTGGCCCCTTATAGCAATGGGCCCAAAGTATGTGAGACAGAGCCTCAAAATCCTTGCATTCAAGGAGCATCTGGTTTCACCAGGACAGACCTGTCTGTTCTCCTGGCAGTCCACAGTATGTTCAACACTCTTTTGCAGCACCACAACTCAAAGGCACCAATCCTTTTTCTGTCATCCTTAGTTGTTGTCCACCTCTCAGAAGCATAGCAAGTAATGGTCTCCAGACTGATTTTGTTGCTCTTCAGTACTCTGGAGAGGTTTCTGACAGCAGACGTTACCAGTGCAATTCGTCTTTTAATTTCCTGACTGCTGGTGCCAAGATTGTGGAACCAAGCAAGCTGAATTTATCAGCAGCCTCAATTTCTTCTCCATCCATCATGAAGCTGCTGATCACCCCAGTAATGAGAATCTTTATTTTCTTGATGTTGAGCTTCATTCCATATTGAAGACTACAGTCTGTGAGCTTCTACAGCAAATGCCTCATGTTCTATTCAGTTTCAGCAAGCAAGGTTGTGTCATCTGCATAATGTAGGTTGTTGATGAGTCTTCTTCCAATCCTGATGCCACATTACTCCTCATAGAGTCCGGCCTCCCAGATGATCTGTTCTGCATATAGATTTAAAAGGTATGGAGATAATATGTATCCTTGATGCACACCTTTCCTGATCCTGAACCTTGTAGTGTTTCCTTGCTCTGTACTAACTACTGCTTCCTGATCCAAGTATAGGTTTCACATAAGCACAATTAAGTGTTTTGAGATTCCTATTCTTCTCAAAATTAGCCACAATTTGTTGTGACCCACACAGTCAAAGGCCTTTGCATAGTCAATAAAAAAAAAACATATAGTACTCTGTGCCTTCCGCTAAGATTCATCTAACATTGGCTATGATGTCTCTAGTGTCACGGCCTCTTCTAAACCCAGCCTGTTCATCTGGCAGTTCTTTGTCGATGTTTCTGTATAATCTTCAACAGAGTTTTGCTTGCATGTGATATTAGTGATATTAATGATAATTAGAAAAAAATGTCAGCAGTCGACGTTTTTGGAATCACAGAAGCCAAGAAAGCTTAAGATACAAGCTGTCAGATCATGGGTTGGACAATGGAAGATATCTTCTGAAGGGACTTAGCAGATGTGAGGGTGGAGCTGGGAAGTAAGTGGGTCAAGGCACTGGGCTAAGGGTGAGGTCAACACTGTAAC
>NW_006400208.1:294763-295927 GCF_000299155.1 Elephantulus edwardii | reverse complement strand
TAATACTGCAGGATGTCAGTTTTATTCAGGAAATGGGAGATTTGAGACATGTAGATTCCTACTTTAAAATCTTTACACCTGAACTTGCCATGATGCACATTTTCCTACATAGAACAGTCTCCTATTTCTTAAGCCAGAAGTTTATTCTACATGTTCCTCTTTCTCATGTATTTTTGCTTGTTAGTGTATTTCTTAAACTGATTTCATATTATTTCTTTCCTTTCTGTGAAATGGTTGGTATTTTGATGTTTTTTTAACTTGGAACCACCAAGTTGTAAAGGTATTTGTTTTTACCTGACAGTTATACCACAGGTAGACTGTCCAGTTAAGTTGAGAAGAGTGAATCAATAGCTGTTATTTGTTTAAAAAAATAAATTAATCCTGGAAAAAGAGTTGCTTTTTTTAGAAGTTAGTCCTTGATCACTAGTTTGGCACCATCTTCCTTCTGGGTGACTGTTTCACGAGCAGGCCTATTACTCTCCTTGACTAACTGTGTAAGTGCTTATGATGGAATAAATTGCTTTTCTACAGAACCCTAAGCTGCTGGGTTTTATTGAGTGTATAACATCAAACACCAGTCTCTGGATATTCGGATGACAGTTATTTTCCATGATCTTTGGCTACCAGGTGCACAGTGAAATATAATAGATGCAGAGCTATAAAAAAAAGAGCTTTACTCTTTCTCCAGGAAAGTGAAAGACACACATAAAGCACTGAACAGCTGGTGCGTGGGTTAGTGTTCTTTGATGATTTTTTAAAAAGCCTTCTGAAATCTATTGCCCAGGCTAGATAGGTTTTCTAGAGTGTCAAAGGCAGTGTGGTAGACAAGATTTGAGGCAGAGTTTAAATTTAGAAAAGATATTTGAACCCTCTCAAAGAGGTTGCCACTCCCCAGTTTGTTTTCTACTGGGGTGTGTACCTAGAAGTTAGTAACAGAGTAGAACACTAACCTCTAGAACCATTTTCATTCTTTACAACCCGTAAGGAACTCTAAACAGCCTTAACTTCTAGGTTAAAATCTGAACTGATTCTTTGCAAGTCAGTAGTGAATATTATCTTGACGTAAGAATGAACCATAAAAGTCATTGTAACCCTTATGAAAAAGTAAGCTTTGTAGAAGGCTCCATTTAACTCATGGTACAAAAGAATTCAAATTTGTTTACC
>NW_006400208.1:291661-293248 GCF_000299155.1 Elephantulus edwardii | reverse complement strand
GTGCGGTTGGCGCAGGATAGAGCAGGGTTTAGGGCTGTTGTGCATAGGGTCGCTATGAGTCGCAAACGACTCGACGGCACATAACAACAACAATTTCCACACTCTGTTGGGTCACCTTTTTTTGGAATGGAAACAAATACAGATCTCTTCCAGTCAGTTGGCCAGGTGGTTATCATTCAGATTTCTTGGCACACCTGGTGAGCACATCCAGGGCAGAATCTATTTGCTGAAATAAAATACGTCAATTTGTATTCCATCAATTTCTGGGGCCTTGTTTTTTTTGGTGTTTTTTTTTTTTTGACAATTCCTTTAGAGCAGCTTAAACTTTCTCCTTCATCACCATTGATTGTCTTTTGATCATATGTTGTTTCATGAAATTCTTTTGTGTTAGCAAATCCTTTCTAGTACAGTGTCTCTGTGCATTCCTTCTATCTTCTTCTGATGCATTCTGAATCATTCAACATTCTTCCCACAGCATCCTTAGGTATCAAAACTTGAGGCTTAAATTTGTTCTTAAGTTCCTTTACCTTAATAAATGCTTAGTGAGTTCATCCCTTTTTATGACTCCAGCTCTTTGCACATTTCATAATACTTTGTCTTTCTGTGCTACCTTTTGAAATCTTCTGTTCAGGTCCTTAATTTCTTGATTTCTTCCCTTAACTTTAGCTTCTTGGAGTTCTACTACAGTATTCAGTCTCTTCTGACATCCATCTCCATCTTTTCTTTCTCCTCTGTCTTTGCAGTGATTTTTTGCATTCTTTGTGAATGGTATTATTGATCTTCTCCGACAGCTCATTTGGTCTTTGCTCTTTCGTCTCAAGGCTACAACCTGTTCATGAGATGGTCTTTAAATTCTGGTGGGATAGACACAAGATGAAACTTTGAGTCTTGTGGATTTGATTTTTTTTAGCTTCAGTTTGAACTTGCAAATGAGTAGTTGATGGTCTGTTCCACAGTGAGTACCTGGCCTAGTTTTCACAGCTGATATTGAGCTTCTCAAATAATTTATTAAACAGATATAGTCAAACTGATTCCTGTGTAGACAATCAGGTGAAATCCATGAGGATAGTTGCTGTTTATGTTTCTTATAAAAGATGTTTGCCACCACAACAAGATAAAGGTAAATAATCCAATAGAAAAACGGGCACAGGATGTGAACAGGTACTTCACTGAAGACGACATTCAGATGGCTAACAAGCACATGAAAAAATGTTCAAAATCCCTAGCTCTAAGAGAGATGCAAATTAATACAGCTATGAGATATCATCTCATCCCAGTCAAAATAGCAAAATTTAATAGAACAGCAAGCAAAAAATGCTGGAGAGGTTGTGGAGAAACTGGAACCCTTATTCACTCTTGGTGTGAGTGTAAAACGGTGTGACCCCTGTGGAAGGTGGTATGGTGATTTCTCAAAAAGTTGCAAATAGAGATACCATTTGACCCAGCAATTCCACTATGGGGGATATACCCCAAAGAGACCATAACTGCCATCCAAGCAGATATATGCACACCCATGTTTATTGCAGCTTTGTTCACAATAGCAAGGAGTTGGAAACAACCTAAGTGCCCATCAACAAACAAATGGAT
>NW_006400208.1:279478-290467 GCF_000299155.1 Elephantulus edwardii | reverse complement strand
CTTCTGGACACAAGAGCCTACTATTTGGTCCTAAAAGCCTTCTGAGGTCCCAACTCTTCTCACTATTTCTTAGTTGTTGGAATTGACAGAAAACCTCATAAGCAGTTCCTTACTTCACCTCTGCCTTGCATGCAGACTTCCAAGCTGTAAAACAACCCAGTGGTAGATGAAATTTGGTCCATGACTTAAGAACAATAAATGACATAGTTGAGACTACATCTTGTGGTTCCTAACCTTTATACTGTAATAGACAAAGTGCTATAGTCAATATGCCTTTTATTTTAAGAACTACCTTCCCTCTGTACCTTGATTTGTGCCAGTGTTAGAGCCTCTACTTGGAATATTAATGCTTTTTAATTTTTGACTCATGTACTTTTAACTTGTTAGTTAAATTTGTGTCTTCTAGGCTGCAAGAGTTCCATGATACATCTTCAAGGATATGAACATGTATGGCTAAGCACAATTGACAACAGTGCATCTAAATTCCAATATCAATCTCCTCAATAGTTTACATGCTTCTATTGCCAAAGGGGTCCTTTAGAGTAATGAGAGAAGATATTCAGCCTGAAACCTACAGCATCCCTTTTCAGCAGGAAGTAGCTAAGACAATATGCCGTCCCTTTTTCCTTATGAATCATGGTGAAGTATCTCTCAGGGAGGAGGAGTGATAGGGAATGGCAAAGGACACACTGACAAAGGAGATGAATCAGAACTGGCTTTGACAAGCACTGTGACAATGGGACAACAAAAACAGATTTTCAAGGGGAAAAAAAGAGGAACGAACTGGGGGGGGGAGGGTAGAGAAAATAGTGCAACAATAAATTAATGGAAACCCAAAATCTCTGTAAATGTTCATTTAAATTAATAAAATTTAATAAAAAAAGAAAAAAGATTTAACCCATCAAAAAACAAACAAAAAAGGTTTTTGCAATGATCATTGATTGTACAGATTTCTATCATTCTGACTCCAGCTTCGTTTCTGTCAACAAGTCTACATTTTTCAACTATTTATTCCCTGTTCCCAACTTTGGCATTGCAGTCACCCATTATTGTTAATGCATCGTGGTTGCATGTTTGATCTATTTCTGACTGCAAAAGTTGGTAGAAGTAATCTATTTCCTCCTCTTTGGCCCTGGTTGTTAGTGCATATATTTGAATGATAGTGGTATTAGCAGGTCTTCCTTGTATGTATATGGATTTTACAACATTCCATTTCAAGATGAATCTAGGAATGTTTTTTTGAACTATGAAAGCAGCTCTATTCTATTCTCCTCACCTTTTCATCTCTAGCATAGTAGATCATATTATTATCTGATTAAAAATATCCCATGCAAACTCATTTCATTTTGTCAATGCCAATACTTGTGTTCTGTTTCTTCCTTAACAATCTCCAACTTCCCTACATTTATTTATCTCACATTCCATGTTATGGTCAGTAGTGTCTGTTTGCAACTATTCCTCCTCTGTGATATTCAGAGAGGCGTTTTTGCATCTGGTACCATATCTGCTAGTTTAATCTAAGTGTGCTCTATTACACATAAGATTTTCTGAGGTCTGTTATTTTGGGAGTGGATGGCCAATCCTGCTCCCTAATCTGTCTTGATTTGGTTGCTTGACTCTCAAGCAATATATGACTGGCAATAATTTTGCCCAAAAGAGCAAATGAGAGACCTTTCTCATTATTTAGGTAACAGCCCCTTACACGCATTTATCTTGTTCCCATCCCTACCCCTGCTCTGCTAGCATCCAGCTCAATTCCCTCTCTTTGTCCCTCCATCACGTCACACCCCCTTCCTTTAGCCAATCCTGGTTTGATGATTCAGGTCCTCACCCATCTCTGTCTACCCTCTACCTCTTCTACTCTTCTGTGATGTTGGTGCTCCTGTGCAGCACATAAGGAAAGTCCTCCTGCTGATATCTTCTCTCCTAAAACTGTTGTCCTCCTTTGTCTCAGAACTGTATAAAGTCTATATATATATATTTTTTAAGGCTACTTACATTTTATTTGCTCACTTACCTAATGTTCATTAACGATGCTTTTTTAGTTTTTTTCTTTCTTTCTTCTCCTTCCGCCCTTATTTTACCCTATACCTGCCCTTCCCTCTTAGGCCATTTATAAACATTTTACTAGTTATCCTTCTATTTTTTCAATAATAGATTCATGTAGTATTTGTCCTTATGAGACTGATTTTGTTTACTCAGCATAATGCTCTCCAGCCTCTCCCATGTTACATGGTATTTTTAAAAATCATTACTCCTGAGAGCTACAGAGTATTCATTCCACTGTGTGAATGTACCAGAATTTCTCAATCCAGTCATTTGTTTATGGATATATGCTCTGTTTCTATGTTCTTGATAATGTGAATAATGTTGCTGTGAATGCTGGTGTACAGTTGGTACAAACTGTCTATTTTTATCTCAGTTGTAATTCTCTTGGCTTCTAGTCCTCACACTGGAATGTTGCAGAATGTTGAGGAGGAAGGGAGGGACTCTGGCCTGGACAGATCATCTAGGTAAGTGCAAGCCTCCCAACAGCCTTTAATATGGGGTAAAGAAAGCTCCCCTGTGTTTGGTTGTACCAGCTTGAGAAAGCTCACCACCTGGGAAGACAGCTGCTGCATCTGTTGAGCTGGGAGTGGTCTGCACAAGGCTGAGGTTCTCTTAACTAATCAGCATCTCCCACATCTGTAAACCGCCCCCCCCGCCCCCATCCTTTCTTCCTGTTTATATAAGTGCAGTGCAGTCCCAATAAAATTGAGCTGGATTGACTCTCTGATCCTCTCCTGGAGTGGTGTAAATCTGTTATGCTTACTCCCCTTAGGGTGTTGCTGTAGGTTGCTGGCAAACAGATGGCGACATATGGCACCCAAACAGGGATGGACCTGATGAAATATCGGGTGAGTACCCTCTGTGCTCACTTCCGTCAAGTTTTCGCATGAGTACTCTTTGTGCTCACTTCCGTCAGGTAGTGGGAGAGCACCTCTTTCTGTGCTCACTCCTGTCAGGGAAGACCTGAGATTTGGGGGTCTGGCAAGTCCTGATGTAGTTTCGGAGGCCTGGCATAGTTTTAGGGGCTAAAAACTTGACGTAGACACGGAAGAGACCTGGTAGGTCTTCAGGTAAGCACCTTTTGCTTGGGCGAAAAGCAAGGGAAAATTCTTTCCTTTTCTTTCTTCTTTCTTCTCCTTTTCACACTTGCCCCTGTCAGGGAGCAGAGAACCTGATGTAGGTCCATCTTATTGGGCAAGTGTTCCCTTGTCTTAGCAATTGGTTTTATAAAACCAATGTATGGGAATAATGTGAATGAAGGAATGTGTGAAACACAACATATATGAATGAAACACAATGCATGTGATTTGTATGCAAACCAATAGGAAACTATTTTTAAATGTGAAAAACCCATGCACACCCTTGTTTATTGCAGCTTTGTTCACAGTAGCAAAGAGCTGGAAACATCCCAAGTGCCCATCAAGAAACGAATGGATAGAGAAGCTCTGGTATAATCACACAATGGAATACTAGCTACATTGAAAAACAAGGAACTCATGAAATAAATATTATACAAAATGGGTGACGCTGAAGGACATTATGTTGAGTGAAATGTTTCAGTCACAAAAGGACAAATATTACATAGGGTCACTGTTGTAAAACGGGACTGACATTGGGATTGAGGGGGAGACTGAGAAAGTGGGGATAAATAATGTATACTGCATTGAAACAGATGAGGTGAGAATTGTTTAAAAGGGATATATGATTAGGTATTATAGTCATGACAGGAGTCCAGAATGAAGGCTGCATAATGGAGTGGACTTCAGGGGGAGGAATTGTATAACAATGAAAGACTTTTACTTTGCAAAGAGAAGAATGAACTGGGGGGAGGGGTGGGCAGGAAAAAAAGAGCAGCAATGAATGAATGGAAATTCAAATCTCTGTAAACTTTCATTATAATGAATTTAAAAATTTTTTTAAAAAAGCAAAAAATGTAAAAAACCTCAAACATATGCAAAAGACATAAAAAAAGACAACTTATCAAGTGGTACTTCTACCTTATGAAACTTTCTAAACATTAAACACTATAATCCAAGAACAAGGAAACTCAGTACTCCAACATATGTTAGGCAATACTGAGCAATATAGAATTAAAAAACCAAATAATTGTTGGATTGGTTTATGCCTTTGCATCCCTAATCTCAGTATATCTGACTAGTCTTTTTCTTTTCTCCAACTGGTTAAAAGTTATAAAAAGACAAAACATAAAATAAAATTCTGCTTCATTGTCATTGAGTCAGAACTAATTAATAACTGACTTTCCAGTAGGTTTCCTAGGCTGTAAATTGCACAGAAGATTATCCATCTTTCTCTTCCAGAGTTTCTGATGTATTCAGGCTGCCAGAGGAGTGTAGCTTATGAATTATTAGCACAATTCCTTAAAGATTGGGATATCAGAGCTCCCAAACATAATGTCTATCTATTGGTTTGAATCTAAAGGTGACTCCATGGGAGAAAAATAGACATGCTCACCCTGTTTGATGTACAGCCTCAGAAAAGCATTGGAAAGTTAGTTCTGAGTTGATTCCAATCTGACAGCAATGAGTTGAGTTATTGAATCCTTTTAAAATGTTGCCTAAATATTCCAGAGGTTTTACTGCTAATCTAAATGCTAGCGACTCAAATCCACCAGCCATTCATCAGGAGAAAAATGGACAATCTCCTTCTGATTCACAGCCTCTGAAAAACCACTGTAGAGTCAGCTATGAATTGATTCCATTATTAAGCAGGTGGTGCAAAAACATAATATCTCCCAGAAATGTGTGCACTGACTCACAGATATACATTGACTCTGAAGCCAAAACAGATGGTCTTACTAGGACTTAAAACTATTTTACTTCTTTATTTTTGATCCCACTTGGATCTGAGGGCAGGGTTATTGAGCTGTCATGGTCTTTGTGTCTTCTCTCTAGATCTTTGGTCACTCCAAAAAGAAAGACTAGCAACTTGGTTTTCCACCCTCTCCACTTTCTTATCTTTATCAGGTAAAACTCCCTCCATATTATGGCACACAGTGACTTTTGCTACACTGTTCATGTGTCAGAGCCATTTCATACCAAGTCATTTTACTTCTATATCTGTTTGCACCTAAAAGGGAATGAGGCCTTCCTTATTTGTAGCAGAAGAAGTATGCATAGCACCTGCTCTATACCTATTCCAAACAAAAATGAAAGGCCTCTGGAAAAGAGCGGGAGCATTACTCACAAACTGTGAGAAACTAGTACCCTTAGTTGTGGCTCACCTTGTTCTATCTCTTCTCTATGAGAGTAAAGCATCATTACAGTTTCTCTATATGATTCATCTTTATTTAATCTCTGCAACTCTAGAATGATAAAAGTTTAATTAAAGATTTAAACTGATCTGGGTGTTCCAAAATGTTGTTGTTGCTGTTATTGTTAGGTGTCACTGAGTCAACTCATAGATACACTATGAACCCTGTTCTATCCTGTACCATCCTCACACTTCCTGATATACAAGAACCCATTGCAGCAGTCACCCTGTCAATCCACCTGCCTGAGGGTCTTCCTCTCCTCCACTGACCATTCACCATTGCCAGCATCATGTCCCTCTCCAAGGAATAGCCCCTCCTAGAAAAATGCCCAAAATATGCTAGGAGAAGCCTTATCATTCTTGCCTCCAAAGAGCATTCTAAGACGTATGTGTTTGTTCTCAGGTGTGGGCTGGAAGCCTCTTGTTTAAGTAATCAAGACCTGGTGAGCAGGCCTTTGTATTTAAAAGTGGGTTCCTGCCTGAGGGTGAATCTCCATCTTGAAGTGGCTGGATTCTGGAGAGTGTTTTTTATTTATTTGAAAGCTGGGTGTAAACATGGTTAGGGCATTTTTTTATTTTGTTAACAACCAAGTGTAAGCTGATGGACCATTTCTGATTTTGTTAACAATCAGCTGTAGGCTGGAAGCCTCTTGGTTAAGCAATCAGGACCTTATGGGTGGGCCTTTGTATTTAAAGGTTGGTTGCAAGCCCTCAGGTCTGGTGTTAATTGTTGGGGAGAACATTGTTCTAAATGGTATAGCTCTTGTCTGTCAGGCTGTACTGAGATAACTAGATTACTGTGATATTGAAACCTGTGCAACTAGTGTACAACTGTTATTTCCAAAATAGGTTTCACAAATATGATTCAAACTTGAATTTATAAATATTTTAAAGCCTCATGCAATGTTTTGTGTGTACATTTGCATCTTTTTGAACAAAGGATTCAGAAAATGTTCCTTCAGAAAAACACTCAGAAAAAATGTTCAAGACGTGAAAAATGCAGTGTTATTGATCTAAGTTTTTGCTTTTATTCAGATTGTTTTCCTTTCCCCCCATAACATCTTGCTAAAACATTGAACATAAGTTCTCAAAAATTTCTTAAAAGCTCTCTTCACTTTTATTAAAATTGTTATCATTCATATACATTGTATTTTATACACTTCTGAGATATATGGTGGTGAAAATCTAATGAATAATACATGAACATTGTCTGACCCAGTGATGGAAGATTGACTCTTCAGGTTGGAAGTCAATTAAATACAAGTGAAAAAGAACTGACTTCTCAAGGTAGAAAACATGAATGGAATAAATCTGTCAACCTTTCATATACTGATGTTGCATAACTCAAAAAGAGAAGAAAGAGCTTGAAATATCCATTAACAATCCTAGCTGTTGTTGTTAGGTGCTATCAGACTGGAATGTATAAATTTTGTGATGTATTTATATCTTCTCATTTAAAGATTCTTAGTAGGAAAATTTGAAGTTATCAAATATAAATTGGAACATATAAATACTGATATTCTAGGCATCAGACAACTGGAACGGGCTGGACTTAGCCTCTTGGAATAAAAAATGATATGGTCTAATACAGTAGTTGTTGTTGTTGTTATGTGTCGTCGAGTCATTTGCAACTCATAGCGACCCTATGCACAACAGCCCTAAACCCTGCTCTATCCTGTGCCAACCGCACTGCCTCTGACACACCCATCCTGATTACCCCAGTCACCGAATCAATCCATCTCATAGAGGGTCTTCCCCTCCTGCGCTGTCCCTCGACCCTCCCAAGCATGATGTCCCTCTCCAACGACACGTCCCTCCTGGCAACATGTCCAAAGTATGTCAGACGAAGCCCCAGAATCCTTGCCTCCAAGGAGTAGCTTGGTTTAATCCTCTCCAAGATGAATCTGTTTGTTTTCTTGGCAGTCCATGGTACATTCAGTACTCTTCTCCAGCACCACAGCTCAAAAGCATCCACTCTCCTTCTGTCCTCCCTAGTCATTGTCCAACTCTCTGATGCATAACAAGCGATTGCAAAGACCATGGCCTGTATCAGGCCCACCTTAGTCTCCAGAGAGACACCGTTGTTCCTGAGTACTTTAGAGAGGTCCCTAACAGCAGACTTTCCCGTCGCGATACGCTTTTTGATTTCCTGACTGCTGGTGCCAAGAGTGTTGACTGTGGAGCTAAGCAAACTGAAGCTGTGAACAATCTCAATCTCTTCGTCATCCATCCTGATGCTGCCAATTGGTCCAGTGGCGAGAATCTTTGTCTTCTTGACATTGAGCCTCAGTCCATACTGAAGGCTGCAGTCCTTGACCCTTCACAGCAAGTGCATGAGGTCCTCCTCAGTTTCAGCAAGCAGGATTGTATCATCTGCATAACGCAGATTGTTAATAGATCTTCCACCAATCTTGATGCCACAATTCTCCTCATAGAGCCCAGCCTCTTGGATAATCTGCTCTGCATACATGTTGAAAAGGTATGGAGACAGGATGCATCCCTGGCGTACACCTTTCCCAATTTTGAACCATGCATGTTACCCTGCTCTGTTCTGACTACTGCCTCTTGGTCCAGGTATAGGTTTCGCATTAGCACAATTAAATGTTCTGGGATTCCCATTCTTCTCAGAGTCAGCCACAGTTTGTTATGATTCACACAGTCAAATGCCTTTGCATAACCAATGAAACACAGATAGACATTCTTCTGGTATTCTCTGCTTTCAGCCAAGATCCATCTAACATCAGCAACAATATCCCTAGTACCACGACCCCTTCTAAACCCAGCCTGGACTTCTGGCAGTTCTCTGCTGATGTACTGTTCTAATCGTTTTTGGATAATCTTCAGTAGAATCTTGCTTGCATGTGAAATCAATGACACTGTTCTGTAGTTTCCACACTCAGTTGCGTCACCTTTCTTTGGAATGGGAACAAATATAGATCTCTTCCAGTCAGTTGGCCAAGTGGTTGTTCTCCAGATTTCTTGGCACAACTTGGTGAGCACATCCAGGGCCACATCTGTTATCTGAAATACTTCAATTGGTATACCATCTATTCCTGGGGCCTTATTTTTTGCTATTTCCTTCAAAGCAGCTTGAACTTCTTCCTTCATCACCATAGGCTCTTGCTCATATGTTATTTCTTTAAATTCCTCTGTATCTGCCAATTCCTTTCTATATACTGACTCAATATATTCCTTCCATCTTCTTTTAATATTTCCTGGATCATTTAATATTCTGCCCAAATCATCCTTGATTATAGCAACTCTAGGTTTGAATTTTTCTTCAGTCCCTTGTGCTTAAGAAATGCTGAGTGAGTTTGGTCCTTTTGATTTTCTGACTCTAGCTCCTCGCACATTTCGTTGTAGTATTTTGCTTTGTCATTCTGAGCAGCCTTTTGGAATCTTCTGTTCAGCTCTTTAGTATCTTGAATTCTTCCATGTGCTTTGGCTTCTCTACGCTCCAGTGCAATCTTCAGAGTCTCTTCTGACATCCATTTTGGTCTTTTCTTCCTCCTCTGTCTTTGTAATGACCGGCTGCACTCTTCCTGGATGATACCTTTGACATCCTCCCAGAACTCATCTGGTCTTCGCTCATTAGTGTTCAAGGCCTCAAACCTGTTCCTGAGATGATTCTGAAATTCAGGTGGTATGAAATCAAAGTCATATTTTGGCTCCTGTGGGTTTGATTTAATTTTCCTCAGCTTCAGCTTGAACTTGCATATGAGTAATTGGTGGTCTGTTCCACAATCAGCCCCCGGCCTAGTTTTCACAGCTGATATTGAGCTTCTCCAGCGGTTCCTTCCACAGATGTCGTCGATCTGATTCCTATGCATACCATCAGGTGAAGTCCCTGTGTATAACCTGCGTTTGTGTCTCTTATAAAATGTATTTGCAATGAATAAGTCATTGATTTAACAAAATTCAATCATTCTATCTCCAGCTTCATTACAGTAGGAAGAACAAATTGAAGAATAATGCCATCACATCATCATAGGAGGGGAAGACTCTCTATGAGGTGGATTGATTCAGTGACTGGGCTGGTCAGGATGGGTGTGTCAGAGGCAGTGCAATTTCCACAGGATAGAGCAGGGTTTAGAACTGTTGTACATAGGGTCATTATGAGTCACAAGCGACTCAATGGCACATAACAATAACAACTAAATCTCCTAAGACAAATATTTATTAAAATTAATTTAATAACTTTAAAAGATTTCCTAAGCCTACAAGTTCAAATTCCTCCAAACATTTAAACATAATTCAAAGGATTTATTTGCTGCCACATAGAAAGCCTCACTTTCTTTCATTATTCAAGTGCATTGTTATTGGTAGGTTCTATGGTGTCTTTTCTAAAACATAGTTAATGTATAAAACACAGGTTGAGACCTTTTGGTTAGTAGCACAATATGAACTTTGCCCTCAGAGCTCCCTGAGGTAAACTCAGAGGATCTTATTCATGGTATAAATGGACTATCAATCATAATGCAAATGCACAAATAGTGGAAGATAAACTAAATACATGTTAAAAAGTAAGTTACTATGCACACAGAAAGACTTCCAAAAGAGTAGAATAAAAAACTTTACAGAATCATAAAACTTTGATAAATATGTATCAGACAAGGTGTTCACCCCTAAAATGAATAGAAACTTTCAACCCCTAAATTGCAAAAAATAATGTTATAAATAAGCTGATGACATTCCAGATATTTCACAAGGGACATTCAGGAAGCTAGTAAGCAAATGGAGAGATTCTGTTAATTATTAGCTATTTTTTCCCCTTCTAAACTCTCATTGCTATCAACTTGGATTGAACTCACAGTTCACCCTCCACTGTATTTTTGAGAGACTGTAGACCTCTCAAAAAGATAAGAAGAGATTGCTCACCTTTCTCCTGTGGGGCAGCTTGTGGATTAGAACCACCATGGAAAAGAAAGGTGCTCTTTTTGGATTTAGAGCAAAACTTCTTGTGGACTATAGTTCCAGAGCTCCTTTATTAGTCAGTTGTTGTTGTTAGGTGCTGTTGAGTAGAATCTGATTTATAGCAACCCTATGAACAATGGATATAAACCTTGCTCTATCCTGTATCACCCTCATCATCTCTGAAATACTTGAGCCCATTGTTACAGTCACTGTGTTAATCCATCTTGTTGAGGTTCTTCCTTTCTTTCTAAGACCCTTCGTTTTTCCAAGCATGTTGTTCTTTTTAAAGGACTGGCCCTTTTTAACAACATGCCCAAAGCATGTGAGAAAATTCATCATCCTTGCCTTTTAAAAGTGCCCTGACTTAACCAAAAACTATTAGAGCTAATGGACCAGTTAATTAGGGTTGCAGGATACTAGCTCAATTTCCAAAAATCAGTGGGATTTCTCCACAGTAACAAAGAAAACACAGAGAAGGAACCTAAGAAAGCAATACCATTTACAATAGCCAACCACAAATTAAGATACTTGAGAGTAAACCTAACTAGAGACACAAAACACTTATATAAATAAAACTATAGAGACACAATGTTGTTGTTGTTAAGTGCCATCAAATCGCAGGTGACTCACAGCAACACTATGAAGGCGAGTCCTCGACACTTGGGTGCCTTTCATCCTCTCTCCAGGTTCATAGGGTTTCTGGAGGCAAGCTATTATGGAAGTGGATGCCACTCCTCCTTCCAAGCTTGTTTTAAT
>NW_006400208.1:273038-273944 GCF_000299155.1 Elephantulus edwardii | reverse complement strand
TTCTTTGAGTTTATTATGTTTAATTTGTTTTATTTGTTTGTTTGTGTATAAAGGATGCTCATCTAGATGATAACATAATTATGATAAAAACAAAATGGGGGAAATATGGGAAGCCAGTACTAAATATTTGTAATAAACTGAATGCTATTTAAAAAAAATAAAAAGAAAAAAAAGCCTTTCTCCCCACATGCACATTTAGTTCCTCATGGGTTTGGGGTTTTGTTTTGTTTTTGTAATGTATTATCTTCCAGATATTGTCTGGACCTCTATAAAGGTGTACAACTTATGCAAAGGCTCTAGCAGAAGAGTTACTGATGGAATTCGGAAAAATGAAGTAAGTTGCAATTTTTCCTAAAGTTTTTACTAGTATAGAATACTTGAGCTCTGATGGTGTAGCAGTTAAGAAACTGTACAGTTTCTGGCAGTACTACCAGTTCAAAGGTGAGCAATTTGAAGCCACCAGCTGCTCCTCAGAAAAAAAAAGATGGACAGTCTCCTGTGTGATTATTGCCTCTGAAAACCTGCTAGAAAGCCAGCTATGAATCAGTTCCAACTCCACTAGTGTTGAGTTGTTGTAGGGTAAATTGAGAAAAATTTCATACAGGCCCTTGGGGAAAAAAGATTTCATTAACAGATATTTACAATAAACTTGTCATGTTGGTCTGTTAGTGGATTTTAAAAGGTACAAATGAACAGAAAGACAATAAAAAAATCAAACCTCTACTGTGGGGCCAATTGTGACTCCTTGTGACCCTGTAGGACAGGATAGAGCTGCCCCATGACATCATGCTTGGGAGGGTGGAGGGACAGCACAGGAGAGGAAGGCCCTCTATGAGGTGGATTGATTCAGTAACTGGGATAATTGGGATGGGAGTGTCAGAGACAGTGTGATTGACACAGGACAGA
>NW_006400208.1:259436-272938 GCF_000299155.1 Elephantulus edwardii | reverse complement strand
GGGTGCCTTTCATCCTCTCTCCAGGTTCATAGGGTTTCTGGAGGCAAGCTATTATGGAAGTGGATGCCACTCCTCCTTCCAAGCTTGTTTTAATCGGGGAGCTCCACCCCACTCACAGAGACACAATACAAGACCTAAATAAATGGGAAAATGTGCCTTGTTCATGGATAGGAAGACTCAATATTATGAAAATGACAATCCTAACAAAAGCAATCTACATGTTTAATGCAATCCCAATATAGATACTAAATTAATTTTTCAAGAGGATTGACAGAGAAATTGTCAAGTTTATTTGGAGAGGAAAGGGATCCCGAATAAGCAAAGCACTTTTAATTGGGAGGCACTGCACTCCCTGATCTCAAAACCTACTACACAGTGGTAGTGACCAAATCAGCATGGTACTGATACAATGACAGGCCAATGGAACAGAATTGAAAACCCAGAAATGGACCCAGCTATCTATCGTAAACTTGATATTCAACAAGGAAGTAAAACCTATCAAATGGGGAAATAATATCTTCAACAAATTGTGCTGGTAAAACTGGCGTGCTACCTGCAAAAAGCTGAAACAAGATCTACATTTCAAACTATAAACAAAAATCAACTAGAGGTGGATCAGAGACCTGGGGGTAAAGCTTTAAACCATAAAGTTCATAAGAGACAAACTGGGATCAAGCTTAGAAGGCTTAGCCTACGGTGTAAAGAGACTGTCAAATACAGCCTGAAATGTACAATATGGAGAAGATAAAATTGATGAATGGGACCTTATAAAAATAAAATTCCTGTGCTCATCAAAATATCTTTCCAATAGGGTGAATAGAAAACCTACCGACTTGGAACAAACATTTGGCAATACCGTTTTGTACAAGGGTCTCATAGCAAAAATTTGCAGAATACTCTTGGGCCTCCAGAAGAAAAACTCTGAACACAATTACAAAATGGGCAAAAGACATGGAAAAACTTTTTACAGAGGAAGACTTGAGGTGGCCAACAGACACATGAATAAATGCTCAAAATCACTGGCAATATGAGAGCTACAATTCAAAACCACAATAAGATGCCATCTCACCCAAGTAGCAATGGTAAAGTCTAGTAGGGAAGCAAGTAATAAATATTGGAGAGGATGTGGAGATGTGGGAAATCTCATACACTGTTGGTGGGATTGTGAAATGGTACAATCACTCTGGAAGACAAGTTGATGTTTCAACAAAAAGTTGAACATAGAAACTCAATGACCCAGCTATTCCACTACTAGGAATATACCCCAAGGAAATTTGAACTGAGGCACAAACTAAGATTTGTACACCAATGTGCATAGCAGCATTATTCACCATCACATGAACATGGAAACAACCCAAATGTGCAACCACAACTGAATGGATTGAGAAATTTTAGTACAGTCACACAATGCAATACTATGGAACACCCAGGACCATAACTTTTGAAAAAATACTATGGAAGTTGGGAGAGACGGGAGACCATTATGCTAAATTAACTAACTCAGCTTCATAAGGACAAATACTGCATACAACTATTCTTGTAAAAATAGAAGGATAACTAGTAAAACATGTACAGGAACTCAAGGGGAGGAAGTGGGAAGTGAAGGAGTGAGGATAGGTAAGGGTGAAACCATAGAGCTGCACAGTTTGGTGGGTGGAAGGTGTGGGTGGAAGCAAATGGGAAGGATCCAGATGAAAAGACAAGGTAATGATGGCCATGGTCCAATGACGGTTGATTTTATAAAACATAATGTATGAGAACAATGATATAAAACACACTGTAAATGATTTATTATTTATTTATTAATTGTCCAACTTTCAAACGTATTACAAGTGATCGAAAAAACCATGGCTTGAATCAGGTGCACTGCTTTAGTCTTTAAACTGTCATCATTGCTCTTTAGAGCTTTAAATTAACATCATTGCTCCTTAGTGCTTTGGAGAGGTCCTATAGTATATTTCTCAACTAGCCAGCTTTTGCTGTTAGGTATTGTCATGACAACTAGTACCCATAGCAGCTCTGTGAACATCAAATCTGTGACTTGCTCTGTCCTGTGTTATTCTCATCATCCCTGATACACTTTATTTTCAGTCACAATGTCAATCTGTCATGTTGAGGGTCTTCCTCTCTTTTCATGACCTTACCAAGCTTGATGTATTTTTCCATGGACTTCCCCTCCTAACAACATGCCCAAGTATGTGATACTAAGTTTCACTATCTTTGCCTCTTAGGAGCACCCTGATTACACTTTCTCCCAGTCATATTTGTTTATTCTTTTGATAGTTTGTGAGATATTTAGTACTCTTCTTCAACAACAGAACTCAAAGGCATCAGTATCCTATCATCTTTACTCATTGTGCAATTTTCAGATGCATAGTAATTGAAAAGATCATGAATTGTATCAAGGGCACCTTAGTCTTTAAACTGACATCGTTGTTCCTTAAAACTTTGGAGAGAGCTATTCCATTGCTTGGAATATACCCCAAGAAAATGAGAACTGAGGCTCAAACAGAAACTTGTACACCAATGTTCATAGCAACATTGTTCACCATTGCAAGAACATAGAAACAGCCCAGATTTCCAACCACAAATGACTGGATTGAGAAGTTGTGGTGCATTCATACTGGACACAGGAACAATGATTTTGTAAATTACTACCTAACTTGGGAGGGACTAGAACACATTATGCTGAGTGAACTCAGTCCCACAAGGACAAATGTTGTATATAACCATTATTGTAGAATGAGTATTTTTGTGCCCACGAAATGCCCCTCAAAGAAATCTAAAAACACGTCTGAAATTTCAAGAGCGTTTATTGTTTAATTTTCCACTCGTGGAGGCTTTTTCGCCTTCCTCAGAAAGGTGGTGAAGGAAAAAAGCCCCGAGTTTCCCCTCCCACTTGCTTTTATAGCTCTTTTGAGTGCCCCTGTTAGGGCAGGGGGATTGCAATCTTGGTTGGTGGGTTAACTTTTGATGGACTGGCTACTTTGCCCGCCTTTACTTCTTTTGTGTCACATAGACACTAGTTAATTCAAGGACAGACTAGGCTTTGCCCAGGGCACTCGTGTTTGCCCTATGCCAAGAATTTTTATGGCCTGTTTCCACCTCCAGCGCTAATGGGGGTTTATAAAAATGGGGTTTCTGCTGCCCCTTCAGTATGAAGATCCAAGGTGGGGGAGGAGGGTGGAAATAGAGGGGTAAGGATGGGTGGGGTGTACGGTGTTAATCATAGGGTTTCACAATTTGATGGATGGGTGGGGTGAAGGAAGTGGAAAGGAACTTTTGTGAAAAGCAATGTATTCAAACTTTGTAAATAAATCAGAATTAAAAAAATAAACTTTGAAGTCTTTGACAGCTTATTTTTCCAATATAATATGACTTTTGATGTCTTGACTGCTGATATTGGGGGTGGGGTAGGGTGATTGTGAATCTAAGTAAGACTTTAAATCATTTCTCCATTAATCATGGTGTTGCCTATTGGTGAGGAGTTTTGTTTTCTTTAAGGTATCTTTCTGTGTTGGTGTGGAAGGCTCTGGGCCGTGTATGGCTGTCCAGAAGCTGTCAAACATTCTTCTAAGTGGTATAGCACTGGTCTGTTCATTTGCTGTGGTAATTCATGGTTGCTGTGATGCTGAGCACTGTAACACAGATGTGTCAAATGTGATAATGGTTACCCATGGTAGACAGTGTTTGGTGGAACTCCCTGATTAAAACAAGCTTGGAAACAAGAGTGGCATCCACTTTTGAAATAGCTTGCCTCCTGGAACCCTGGAGAAATTATGAAAATGATACAAGTGTCAGGTCTTTCATTCATAGAATCACAATGAGTCATCTACAACTCGACAACACTTAACAACAACAAAAATATGTTAAGATATAATTCATATTGAAGACTATAGTGGTTTGATATTTTGCATTAAGTGCTTCAAGTCCTCTTCACTTTCTGCAGCAAGATTATGACATTTGCATAATTCAGGTTGTTGAGGAAACTTCTTCCAATCTGGATGTTATATTCTTCTTCATAAAGTTCAGTCTCCTGAATGATATGCAGTATACAGATTGAAAAAAAAAATACGAAGAAAGGATACATCCATGACACACTCTTTTTCTTAATTTTGAATCATGTAGTGTTTTTTTTTGCTCTGTTTGGAAAACAACTCCCTGGTCTAGGTCTAAGTTTCAATGAGCACAAAGAAGTGTTCTAGGATTCCAATTCTTCTCAAGGTTAGCCACAATTTTTTTGGGATTTACACTGCTAAATGCCTTTGCATAGTCAATAAAACACAAACAAACATCCTTCAGCTCCTCTCTGCTTTCCACCAAGATCCATCTGACATCAGCAATGATACTTTGCGTATGTTGCAATGAGAGACCAGTCCTTGGAGAGGGACATCATGCTTGGGAGGGTGAAGGGACAGAATAATAGAGGAAGACCCTCAATGAGGTGACTTGACTCAATGGCTGGGGAAATGGGAGAGACAATAAAGTTGGCTCAAGATAGAGCAGGGTTCAGAGTTGTTATACATAGGGTCGCTATGAGTTGCAAGTGACTCGATGGCATGTAGCAACAACAACATGCTAATTTTATCCAGGATTCATTTTTTGAGAAACAATAAATATTTGACAAGCTAAGAATTACTACATGGAAAAATCAATACACAAACAAATAAAATGTGCTAAGCCAAATCACAAACTTGCTAATAAACAGAAACAAGGGATATAGGCAAGGAACAAAACTGCCTTTTACAAGTGCAGAGAAGAAATGTGGAAAACAGTTCGACTTCAAGAAATTTGCATAGAAATAGAAAACAGCAGATTCTTTATGACAAACAAAATTGTAAAGGCTCAATATGTTAAATTAAATCAAAGGAGCAACAAATACTAAATTAGAGCCAGGGTGGGACATGAACATTTAATTTACAGCTATACAACTAGCAGAACACACAGATTTCAGGTGTGAAAATTAACTGTGAACAAGCTCTTCTGAAGTTTTGATTATATACCAACATCATAAAACAATGTAGACAGTTTTATAGGGTCCTTTTTCAGTGTTGCTCAAAAATGGTTTTGATCTTGTCATTGATAATTACATCTTTACGACCTCATTAATATCCTCTCAGGTTTGTTTACCCTCTGCATTTGGGAACAGTTGCCCCTCTCAACATCCTGTAGATATTAATTTGTAGAATTTGTGACATAAAAATAATTATTGGTGTAAGAGACAGGGCTAAGAGAAGAAACAGGTTGGTTCTGGAGAGGGTGAAATCAGGCTGCTCCTTAGAGACAAGGATTCTGAAGACATGCTGCAAGGAGGGACCAGTCCCTTGGAGAGGGACATCATGTTTGGGAGGGTGGAGGGACAGCGCAGGAGAGGAGGACCCTCAATGAGGTGGATTGATTCAGTGACTAGGGTAATGAGGATAGGTGTGTCGGAGATGGTGACATTGGCACAGGATAGAGCAGATTTAGGGCTGTTGTCGCTGAGTCGCAGGCGACTCGACGGCACATAGCAACAGCAAGAGACAGGGCAGCGACGGTATCCTGGGAATCTGGAAGAGTTCCCCACTAATTTTCCTAGATTTTCCACTCTCCAGGAGAAGACTACAGTGGTCTCTACAACAAAAAACGCAGATCGCTTGGAGTCACAGCTGAAGCTCTCTGCCTCCCTCTGCTGGATGCTAAAGCGAATGTTTCTTGTAAAGTAAAGATTTGTCAAGATTATTTACAGATTCATTTTTGTACAGAGATTTAGTTAATTTAAAACCTAGAACTTTTACAATCATCTAACACATAACACTTTGATTTTCAAGTTATCAATAATGTAAAAAAATACAAATGCCCCAGAAAACGGTGCATTTACTGACATCAACATTTTCATGCAAGCAGAGTACCTCAGAAAGAAGTTGGTTGTTTTGCTTCGAATGAATTAGGAGTTCCTGTATTTCTGAATCTTTCTTTTTGAGGAAAAGCAGATAAACTTTCCACTCACTGAAAGTTCTATCACCACACCCTCCTGTACCTGGTCAATGTCAAATGATCATAACTTCTGTAAGAGTCTCACAATACTGCTATTTTAATATCACTGAAAACTGGAATTTTCAAGGAGGAAAAATATATCTCATAATAAGTTGTGGAGCCCTTTCTCTGTGATGTCCAGTTTTCTGCTCAATCCACATTGCAGAAATGTAAGTACAGCAAATCTTTTGGTTCCCATGTTTTATTCAAGGGCTTATACAAAATATTTGAGATAAAATGGGTCTTAATCCTCATCTTCTTCCTCTTCTTTATCTCGATTAATCTGGAAGTAATGTAATTAATGACTTTCTTTGCTGTTAACAACTACTGGCAACTTCTTCAAATTTTTTTTATCAATTTTTTTGTTAAAATAATTTTTTGTGAGATTATTTTAAATACCTTTTGGAGAAAGGCACTCATCTCAGAGGTTATAGTTATATTGCTCCTTCATCTCTCAATGGTTACAATCCCACCACCAAGATTATTAGATATCCCATTAACGTTAATTATTTTTTGAAGAAACTGCTCAAAATTGGCAGCATCTATGATTCCATCTTCTGTCTAATGGGTACAGTCAAGGGTGAACTTCAGAACCGCTTCTCTTTTTTATTACCCTTTCTCATAGGCTTTCTCATAGGTGTGATGGCAACAGCGAAGCCAGAAAGAGTGACAATTATTTTTTGATGTTCAGTAGAATTCACCTGTCAAGTCAAGTTTGGAACAATTTCCACCTCCCCATTGTTCAAAGATGCATTTTTAAAATTATTATTCTGATCTGTTAGATTTCTTCTTTTTGTGTTAAGTGTGTTCAAGTGTTCGATTTCTGTCAGTTTGAGTAAAATGTGAGTTCCTAGGAATTTGTCCATTTCCTCTGGATTTTCAAATTTGTTGGATTACAACTTTTCATAATATTCTGAGTTTATTCCTTTTCTTTGGGTTAGTTTTTGTTGTATCAGGCCCTTTTCAGTTATTTGAGTTGTGTCTTTTCTTTTACTTTGTTAGGGTTTTCAGTGGTTTGTAGATGTTATTGATTCTTTTGAGGAACTAACTCCTGGTCTTGTTGATAATTTAGATTGTTTTTCTGTTTTCTGTTTGTTTCTGTCCTTGTCTTTATCACGTCCTTTCTTCTAGGGGTTGTGGAGTTTGCTTGCTGTTCTTTCGTATTTGTTAGAGATGCTAGGTTAAGTAATTAATTTTCATTTTTTCTTCCTTTTGATGTTTGCCTATTGCTATGAACTGATCTCCGAGTACTGCTGTTGCTGTACCCTAGAGGTTTCACATATTGTGTTTTCATTCTCATTTGTTTCTAGAAGTTTTTAACTTTAATTTAATTTTTTTAAAATTTTTTCTATAACCTGATGGTGATTAAGCACATGGTTATTTAGCATCCAAGTCTAAGCTCTCCCCTATTCTTGATTATCTTTTTATTGATTTCTAACTTATGTAATTTTGGTTTTAGAAGATGCTTTGTTGCCTTTCAATGTTTTGAGTTTTGTGTGTGTGTGTGTGTGTGTGTGTGTGTGTGTGTGTTTTAATTAATTGAAGCTTGCTTTGTGACCTAAGATATATCTGTTCTGGAGAATGTCCTACACATGCTGAAAATAAACCAAACAAACATGCATCAAGAATTTGTGTGCTCTATATATGTTTATGGAGCTGAGTTAATTGGGTAGTTCAGTTCTTCTGTTTCTTTGTGGAGTTTCTTTATCGTCAATCCTGTCTTTCATTGACAGTGGTATATTACAGTCTCCTTTGGTGGCCTAGTGTTCAGAAGCTGTGTTGTAATCACACATGCACGTGGTTCAAAGCCACCAGAAGCTCCACTGGAGAAAGATGGGCAATCACATTTCTGTGTAATTAACTGCCTCCGAAAACTCACTAGAGGGTCAGTTATGGGTTGGTCCCAACTCAATGGTACACAACAGCAATGGCTACTAAGGTGCACCTGATTCAGGCCATGGTCTTTGCAATTATTTGCTATGCATCAGAGAGCTGGACAAATGACTAAGGATGACAGAACAAGAATCAATGCCTTTAAATTGTTGTGCTGGAGAAGAGTATTGAACATACTAACTGCCAAGAGAACAAACAAGTCTATCTCAGAGAGGGTGAAGTCAAACTGCTTCTTGGAGGCAAGAATTTTGAAGATCTGTCTCATATACTTTGGGCATGTGACCACGAGGGACGAGTCCTTGGAGAAAGATCTCATGCTTGGAAGGACAGTGCAGGAGAGGAATACTCTTGATGAGATGGATTGATTCAGTGACTTGGATAATGGGGGTTGGTGTGTTGGAGACACTGAAATTAGACTTAGATAACGTGAGGTTCAAAGATATTGAACATAGAGTCATTATAAGTCACAGGTGACTCAATGGTATAGAACAACTACCAGTATTTTGATGTTGTCTATTTCTATATTCAAATTCATTAATATTTGTTTTGTGCACTTTTCAGCTATCTAGTTTGTGTGTAAATATTAATTAAGGTTATATATTTTTGCTCTATTGATCCTTTAAGCATGTTTTCTGACTATAGATCCTTCTTCCCTATTTCCAACTTTTGCATTCTAGTCACCTACTATTATTAATGCATTTTGATTGCATGTTTGATTGATTTATAACTGCAAAAGTTGGTAGAAATCATCTAGTTCCTCCTTTTTGGCTCTGGATGTTGGTGCATATATTTGAATGATAGCACTATTCACTGGACTTCCTTGTATGCATGTGGATATTATTCTTCACTCACAACGTTGCATTTCAAGATAGATCTAGAAATGACTATTTTAACTATGAAAGCAACCCTGTTTTTCCGCACCTTTTCATATCTGGAATAGTAGATCATATGATTGTCTGATTCAAAATGTCCCATGCCAATCAATCTCATTTCACCAATACCTAGTATGTCAGTATTTATGCATTCTGTTTCTTCTTAACAATGTCCAAGTTTTCTACATTCATGCTTCCTACGTTCCACATTTCATTTACTAACAAAGTTGCTTGTCTTAACTTGCTCCTTGAGAAGGCTAATAAATACGAAGGCCTTAAAACAATCTGTACTCTTCTCCTTCTTGAGGAATTGAGTCCCCTATCCTCCTTCTTAAAGATGAAATTGTGTCTATTTTCTTTCAGTTGCCATTTCACTCTACTTTTTAAAGTACTCTGGCACTGGGAGCTGGATCTCACAGTGTGGGAGGAAGATTCATCAATCAACAACCTATGTTATGCAGATAATACCACCTTGCTTTCTGAAAGTGAGGAAGACTTAAAATGCTTGCTGTAGAAGATCAAAGACTACAGCCTTCAATATGGATTGCATCTCAACATCAAGAAGATCTCACCTCTAGGCTGAAGGGCAGCATCGTGCTAGATGGAGAAAAGACTGAATTTGTCAATGATTTCACTTACATGGATCCACAATCAACACCCTTGGCACCAGCAGTGAAGAAATCAAAAGATGTATTGGAAAGTTGCTGTCAGGGACTCTCCAAATATTGAGGAACAATGAGGTCAGTTTAAAGACTAAGTGCACCTGACTTAGGCCATGATGGCTTTTTTAAAAAACAACAACCTTAAAAAAAAACCCAAAAAATCCCAAAAAACAAAACAAAACACCCCACCCTTATTTTATATTGGTTTGCATACAAATTTGGATATACTGGGTTTCACAAATTTCTTTATTCACATTGTAGTTCATCTGATTATTCTCATATATTCTATTTTTTGAAATTTTTTTTTTACTGGTTTGCTTACAAAGTTCATATACATTATTTTTCACACCAGATCTTTCCCATTTCTTTTACCCACACCTCCCTCTACCAATCAAACTTTGTGACCCTATAATTAATCCCTGTCCATCCTCAGCCCTCTTCTCCTCTCTTCCCTGCCTTGGGTCCTTATACCTCTTTTGTTGTTGTTGTTAAGTACTGTTGAGTCATAGATGACTCATAGCAAACCTATGAATGTAAGACCTGAACTTGCATAACTTTTGTAATTTTGCCAAGTTCATAGATTTTCTGAAGACAAGCTATTTCAGAAGTGGATGCCACTCCTGCTTCCAAGCTTGGTTTAATTTGGAAGCTCCACCAAACACTGTCCACCATGGGTAACCATTACTGCATTTGACACATCAGTATCACAGTGTTCAGCATCACAGCAACCACAAGTTACCTCTGTACAGCAAATGGACAAACTAGTGCTCACCAGTTAGAAGAATGCTTGACCAAAGCAATTAAAGCCAGGCCTGAGGGCCGCAGATTAAAATCACCCACCTAAATCACTGCTAAATACCAGAAGTTCACTAATTCCAGAAAGTACATTTTCCTTCATTTCAGATTCCAACCCCCTGATTTACTGATTCCAGGCCTATCTTGCTGTATTCTCAAGAAAAGCAGATATAAGCGAATATTTTGTAAATGAATTGGATTTTTTATTGGACAACATCACTTCCAACCTTTTTTTACCTTGTTTCTAATTATTGTGTGATTGGTAGGGGCCCTCTGAAGAAGTTAGGTCTACATTTCCCAAGCTTTCAAAGGAAATATATATTCTCTAGTAAATATGATCTTGGGAGCATGCTAAGGAAGTGCAGCCTCCAGCCTTGGGGCTATTGCAGGCAGGAGTGTACATCTTTGAGCCATTCATCCCTCAGGACAGGTACAAAGATGGAAGAGCTGTCAGAACTTGAGATGGTGATTACTGTTAAATATTTGCTGCCTAAAAAGTCTGACAATATGAAAGAAAAGAAAACAGGAGCTTGTCCAGTTAGACTCTAATATCTTCTGGACAACATTGTTGCAGTCCCTTAAGCAAAAGAGAAAACAGAAATTAAACCAGAAACAGAGGCATGCCAGGATATAAATGCTCAGCCTTTCTCCAACCAGTGAGACCTCTCTGGTCAATGTTAATGATTTCACCTGGAGGCAAAATGTTCCTTACTCTAACTACTGAGTCATTTCCAAACAAAGAGAGGAAAAGGGGGTCTGAAATGAGGATGGAAGCAGGGCACCAGGAGCAGGTATCTGAAGAAAGAAATCCAGAATAAATGTTGAAAGTCAACCACACACAAAGGGCAGTGACAGAAGAGTAATTTGTTCTCATTTGTAATCTGCCATACCTCCTTACAAGCATAATTAAGTTAAACTAGAAAATAAAACCCACTCTACACTTTTGAATGAAAAGCTCATAACAACTTGCACCTGACTGGATCAGACACACTCGTTATATAAAATCATCTTCCTCACTTAATATCAATGGATTAGGAATTTAATAACACCTAAAAAATAATTTATAGCAACAAATAATTGGTACCAGCAGTCAGGAAATAAGGAGACACATTGCCTTTGGAAAATCTGCAGTTAGGGACCTCTCCAAATTAATGAGGAGTAATGATGTTAGTTTGAGGACTAAGGTGTGTCTGATTCAGGCAGTAGTCTTTCCAATCACTTGCTAAGCATTTGAGAGCTGGGTGATAAGGATGACAGAAGAAGAATTGATGCCTTTGAGCTTTAGTGTTGACGAAGAGCACTGAACATCCCATGGACAGCCAAAATAACAAGAGATATGTCTTGGAGAGGGTACAGCCTGAGTGTTCTTTGAAGGAAAGAATAATGAGACTTCTTCTCACATACTACAGGCATGTTGCTATGTATACTATGGGGAGCTATTCCTTGGAGAGAAACATGAACCTAAGAAGAGTGGAGGGTCAGCGAAGGAAAGGAAGACCCTCCACCAGGTGGCTGGGCAAAGTGACTGCTGTAATGAGCTCTGGTGTGTTAGGAAGTTGAGGATGGCACACAATAAATAGATCAGGGATTAGATCTTCTGTTCAAAGGGTCACTATGAGTAACACTCATATGATATCTAATAACAACAACAAAATAGTTTCACAGTTGTTAAGTAACTGAGAACTACAGCTTAGCCAAACAAGAAATCAAGCAACATGTTATATTGGACAAAGCTATTACTAAGAAATTTTTTAAATGCTGAAGAATAAGGATGCCAGTTTTAAAACTAACATGTACCTGATCCAAGTCATGATATTTTTCAATTGCTTTATTGTTGTTGTTGTTGTTATGTGCCGTCGAGTCGCTTGCAACTCATAGCGACCCTATGTACAACAGCCCTAAACTTGCTCTGTCCTGTGTCAATCACACTGTCTCTGACACTCCCAACCCGACTATCCCAGTCACTGAATCAATCCACCTCATAGAGGGCCTTCCCCTCCTGCACTGTCCCTCCACCCTCCCAAGCAGATGATGTCCTTCTCCAAGGACCGGTCTCTCCTCACAAAACACAGACAAGATAATGGGGACAGCACAGGGTCAGACACTGTTTATTCTGTTAGACAGAGTTGTAAATTGGAGTTGACACAACAGCACATAACAGTAACTACTGGGCCCCTAGCCAAGAAGCGTGGTGTTGTCATAAATAACACGTGGGACAGTTAATTGGAAGGACAGCTGTTTTGCTCTAACATTTCCATTCATTCATTGTTGTACATTTCTCCACTGCGACCCTCCCCCCCAGAACACTACCCTCTTGGAAAAGCAAAAGAAAAATTCTTTCATTGTTTTACAAACCCTCCCCCAGGTCCACTCCAGCATGTAGCCTTCGCTCTAGACTACTGTCATGACAAAACTACCCAATCACATATCCTTTTTAAACAGTTTTCTCCCTCATCTGTTTCAATGCAGTAAATTTTTGCTGAAATTAATAATAAACTTAAATTTTAAAAAATCTAAGTTAGAGTAAGGAAGGCAATGAATTTATAATTGCTCATAATAATAACACTATATCATGGCATGGAAGAGGAATAGTGGAATTGTATCCACTTTTACAATATTTTTCTTACCAAAACCATTTGCAGAAAATAGGAACAGCATTGGAACATGTATCTCTGGATTGGAAATGATCATGTTAATATTTCTAACCTTAAACTTAAAAGATTATATTGTTCAAAATTATTTGTTATGTATTTGTTTAAAGTTTTCCCTCTTATAACTATTGGGATCTCGAAGGAAGAGAAAAGACCAGAGAGACGCCAAAATTATTGAGGCAGCTATTGATGCCAGTTTAGAGCCTGTGTCAGGAAAAGGAAGTCCTACTCATAAACAATGCCACCCAAAGGTAATAAAGGAGGTCATAATTGCTTCCACTGTGGAAAGCTGGGCCACTTCAGTTGACAGTGTCACAGAAGAGAGCCACAGATAGGCAAGGAAGTAGAGAGGAAGCCCCCACTCACTTGCTTTAAGTGTGGATCTGAAGGACACTTGGCCAAAGGTGGCCCACATCATATTGTCGTGGCTGACAGGACTGACAAGCCCCAGCTCCCAGCTGGAAACAAAGGAGGAGGCTTCAATGATTCAGATCCTCCCAAAAGAGCCATGGGTGTGTATTAACATTACTGAAAAGTATGTTCATTTTCTCCTGGACACAAGAGCCCATTATTTGGTCCTAAAAGCTTTCTGAGGTCCCAACTCTTCTCACTAT
>NW_006400208.1:251860-257946 GCF_000299155.1 Elephantulus edwardii | reverse complement strand
GGAGAGGAAGGCCCTCTATGAGGTGGATTGATTCAGTAACTGGGATAATTGGGATGGGAGTGTCAGAGACAGTGCGATTGGCACAGGACAGAGCACAGTTTAGGGCTGTTGTACATAGGGTCGCTATGAGTCGCAAGCGACTCGACGGCACATAACAACAACATATCTTTATTTACTGCCATGTCTTTTACCTGCAGAGTGGCCAGTGGGTTCCAACTACAATATTTTTATATCTGCTGAATGTCTTAATACAGAGCCACCAGGGACCCACAAAAAGGACATAGTATGCTGCAAAGAAAGTTATTCTAAATTTTAGTACAAATACAGACTGACCTAACTCACTGTAAAAATCAGCACTTAAGGCAGGAATACTATTCATGTGAATGGAGAAGACATTGTGAGGTGTTTTTTACAATTGTGCACTACACTCTAGATTGGTCCTTTTAAGACCAACAGACTAGACCAGACCAGAGAGTAGCCTCCATCTAAACACAAATTCCAACCCACCAATTTTAGGAAAGAGGGTAGCAAATGGGGTTTGGAAGGGCACGAAAATAGGTTGAATGCAGCAAAGTGGTTCAGGTTTCAGTCTCTCCTGCTCCCACTGATGTGGTCGTTATGCTAAGGAAATGTTTCTGAGTGAAATTTTACCTCCAGCTTTGTGGTCTGGTGGCATAGCCCATAGAAAATCGCTAACTTAAAGGTGGACTTGGAGGGAGTCCGACAGTCTCCTCCAATGCAATTTTATGAGTTAGTTTTGACTCGTGGCAGTGAGTTTGAATGAACTCTGGCGGTGCTATGAGATAAGAGTTTAGGCAACATTTCTGACTAGTTACAAAAGGAAACAACTCTGTGATTTGCTCCCATAAACATTGTTATTCTTGTTGTGTACCATAGAGTAGGAACAGACCTGTAGCTGACCCTCTACTGGTTTTCAGAGGCAGTAAATCACACACGAGGAGACTGCCCATCTTTCCAAGGAGCAGCTGGTGGCCACGAATGACGTGCCTTTAGAATTGCACTGCAGCTTCTTGCTCTAAGATTACAGCTGCGTTATATCCTCTTCCTTCTCCTCCCTTTGACTACCTGCCGCATCTCTTAACTTCTAAGTCTCCAAAAGAGGTAATGTTTTCCTTGAAAGGGTCTTCTGAGAATTAATTGATGTTCCTTTTATGCTTTGAAGAGCAAATCTATCAACTCGCTCTGCTGTTCTCAAAGCACACACTGGTTCCAGCTGGTGCCAGGCTTGGCCAATTATGGATGCAGGGCGAGCCCAGCACTCACTGGCTGCTCATTAGCTACAGCGCTGGGTGGCTTCCCAAATAGCAACCGAGTACAAGAGGGCAATTTTGTACATTGTCCATTTTTCATTTGGAGACAGTATTTGGATCAGAAAGATCTCCCCTCAGTAAGTTAGTTTGTGGCCATCTGTGACATTTTCCTCTTTTGGAAATGGTTCTTTTTTCTCCTTTTCTAAGCTCCATGCCACCTCTGAAAGACGTCCCTTTATTAAGCTATTTCTATGTTAACTGCGAGTGGTTTGGGGAGGAAAAGGACATCTTCATGATAAGCACTTTCATTGAGATGATTTATTTGTTAAAGTTATTTAATCAGAGAAATGGAAGCTGAAACCTACTTACTGGCAGGATCCAGATTATGGAGATAATGGGTAAGCACTTAAGGGTTCTAAGGAGAACTGGAAGAGAAAAGGGGAAAAAAGGAGAGACCAGATAGATAGCTGAAAAAAATCCTTTTATCAGGGAGGACAAAGCCAATCTCAAGTGTGTGAGGGTCCTTTCCTAAATCCTAGCAAAACTGTGGGAGCAACTCCCAAAGGCACACAGTTTGAATCCATCAGCTGCTCCAAAGGAGAGAGATGGGCAATCCCCTGCCAGACAAGCCTCTGAAAACTCACTGCACAGTCATCTGTGGGTCAGTCCTGAATCAGTGGTACAACGGTAGTGGGAAACCAAGAAGCTTTGGTGGCAATGCCCACGTGTTGGGCTGCTAGGTGAAAAGGTTTGTGGTTGGGATTCCCCAGCCACTCTGAGGAAGAGAGATAGGCAGACTTCTCTTATAAAAATTTGCAGTCTACAATACAGAATACCCTCTGTATTCTCTCCTCATTGCAGATGAAACTGGCTCATGCTTCCCCCTAACTGGGTTACTGACTGCTTTGCTAAGACTGGTTGACAAGAAGAAGGGAGCTGTTGTATGCGGCGAGTAGCTAAGAGGACCAAGCTTGGAGGAAGTGAGAAGAAAAGTGAGATGTGAAACTTGGAGTGCACCATTATCAACTGGAAGGTAGGTCTGATCTGTTTTGGCTTCAATGAAGTCTACAAGGTCTGGCAAGAATAATGCATTGAGGCAGGTGGGAGAGCAAATCTAGGGAAGATAACTGAGGGGAAATTGTGCAGTCTGTGAATGGAAGCTGCGTGGGTGGCAGTGGCTTGGGCAGGCAAGGGGCAAAGGCCAGGGAAGCAGCAAAGGCAGCCCAGGAGCAGGAGAGGGCACAGCTAAGCTGGGATGGATCCTGGGGACCGAGACTGTTCACCCTCTGCTCTATCTAGCCTGCTGATGATGCGGATCTCTTCTCCAACCAGGTACAGAGAAGTGGCATTGCCACAACCAGAGACTGTACATCCAGCATCTATTAAGATAAACCTGGGGACACTGGTGGTTCCATGGCAGAATTCCCACCTGCCATGTGAAGAATTGCACTGGGAAAATCTGCTGTCAGGGACCTCTCCAGAGTACTGAAAAGCATGATGCCAGTTTAGAGACAAAGGTGCACTTAACCCAGGCCATAGTCTTTTCAGTTACTTGCTATGCATTAGAGAGCTGGACAATGACTAAGGATGACAGAGGAAGGATCAATGCCTTTGAGTTGTGGTGTTGGAGAAGAGTCTTGAACATATCATGGACCCCCAAGAAAACAAATACATCTGTCTTGAGGAGGGTTTTGAAGCTCTGTCTCACATACTTTGGGCATATAGCCAGGAGGGACCAGTCCTGGGAGAAGGACATCATGCTTGGACAGGTGAAGGGACAGTACAGGAGAAGATCCCAGCTGAGATGGATTGATACAGTAACTGGGGCAACGGAGATAGGTGTGTTGGGTTCAATGAGACTGGCTCAAGATAAGGCAGAATTCAGAGCTACTGTACAAAATGCTGCTGAGTCTCATGTGACTTAATGGTACATAACAATAACAACAATGTTGGACACCCAGGTTTGATTCCTGATTAGTGAACCTTATGCTTGGAGGCTTGCATGCTGCTTTATGCTAACCAGGTTCCAGTGTGGTTTTCAAAGTGAAACAAACTAGAAATGAAAGGCTTATGGATCTTAAACTCAACAATTAAAAAGCCCCGTGGATTCTCAAAGTCTGCTCTCTGACTGATCATGAATATAGCTTGGGAATGGGCTACATTTTATTCCATGGTGCACGTGGATCATTTGATAGTGGTAGGATGGTTTTAGAAGAGGCCATGGCACTAGAGACATTACAGCCAATGTTATATGGGTCTTAGCTGAGAGCAGAGTACCAGAAGAAAGTCTATCTCTGTTTCATTGACTATGTAAAGGAATTTGACTGTGTGATCACAATAAACTGTGGCTGACTCTGAGAAGGATGTGAATCCCAGAACATCTGATTATGCCCATGCAAAACCTATACTTGGACCAGAAGGCGGTTGTCAGAATAAAGCAAAGAAACATGGTATGGTTCAAAATCGGAAAAGGTGTACACCAGTGATCAATCTTATCTCCATACTTTTTCAATATATATGTAGAACAGATCATCAAGGAGGCTGGTCTCTATGAGGAGGAATGTGGTATCAGGATTGGAGTAAGACTCATCAACAACCTGTATTATGTAGATGACACAGCCTTGCTTGCCAAAACTGAGGAGGACCTGAAGCATTTGCTGTAGAAAGTAAAAAACCCCTACAGCCTTCAATATGGATTAAAGCTTGACATTAAGAAAACAAAGATTCTCATCACTAGGTCAATTGGCAGCATCATGATAGATGGTGAAGAGATTAAGATTGCTAATAACAGGCACTCCGGTGATGGAGCACTCCGGCGGTGGCGCAGGCAGTCTGATGTGCTGAGGACTGGTGACTTGGCAGCTTAATATCTGGGAACAGACTGCAAACCCTAACTCCCAGTGGTGCCCAAGCCCCTCATCCCCCCATCCGCACCCACATCCCCACCACAATACCACCTCTAGGGACACCACCCCACAACTGTTCCGTGCCCCCACACTTCCAGCACACTCTGGTGGCCTCACCACAGCCCTGCACCCCTGGCAGTGCTTCAGGGTCACTAGAGACTCCTTCATGCAGCACAGAGACCTAGCAACAACCTTGGACAGTACTGTTCTGAATCAGCACACAAAGGCACACCACAGTTCCAGTCATTGTCTGAAGCCATCAGTCAAGCTGCTGCTTGGACACTGCCGATTGTCTGGGAGAGTATTCAAGGGTGAGCCCATTGGTGGGAATTTGGCTGAGCTCTCTTGGGCCACACCAACTGCCCAGGAATGAGCAGGCTAGCGGTAATTTACCTGAACTTTTGTGGACACTGCAGACCAGCTAGAGGCGAGTGGGTTGGTGCGAATTTGACTTTGTCTTGTTGGGTCCCCTTGGACTCCAGATCCTGCTTGGGCAGGGGACACTGCTCAAGGGCACCTGCATAAGTGCAACTGGGCAGGGACCACTGAGTGAAAACCACTGGGTGGGAGACGGAGAGCTGGGATTTGAATGTTGTTGTTGTAAGCACACCCAAACAACTGAGGTCTGAGTGAGGTCCCCCAAGTGGTTGACCTGCCCTTGCGATCATCCCACCCCCATGCATACCCCACCCCATTTGGCTCCACACCTGTGTCTGGTTAATCAACCTGTCTTTAATCTGGAGCACTTTGATCAGTCTTATCTACAAGAGGCTGCTCTCACAGGCTCTGAACTGACATTTCCCTGGAGTCAGAAGTTCAGAGAAAAACACAAGTGAAGCAGCTACACAACTGATCTCTAGAGCATTGTCTTCAGATCAAGAAGATATAAATGTCTTGAATAAAGCAAGCTCTACCACACAATACACAAGCACAAACAAGATGTCACCCACAAAGGGTGACACAGTATCAATGGATTTCCTGAAGCCAGAAAGTATGATGGAACATTCTGACACAGAATTTCAAAGAAAAATGATCGAGTATTTTCAATGGATGAAAGACAAACTTGAAGAATTACAGGCTACTACAAGCAAAAACCAGGAGGAGCTTAAAAAACAACAAACAGTCCAGAACAATGTAGAAAAAACAAATGAGGCATTAGCAGCACTGGAATGTTTCAGATGCTGTCAATATGATGGAGGGACACATGAGCAGAGTTGAAGAAAGAGATGGAACACAGAACCAGAGAAATAGACAAAATTGTCACCACTGATTTGCTAGAGCAAAAAGCAGACTCAAAAAGGAAGGAAAAAGAAGAAAATCTAAGAATAATGTGGGACACCACCAAGAGAAATAACATGCACATCATTGGCATCCCAGAACAGGAAAAAGCAAGTAAAGGCACTGAAAAAGTTGTGCAAGAATTACTAGAGGAAAACTTCCCAGGCATAATAAAGAATGAGAGAAAATTATATATGTAAAGCTCAGCGAACACCATATAGACTAGACCCCATAAGAAAAACATCAAGGCATATCATAGTTAAATTTGCCAGAACCAACAAGAAGGAGAGAATCCTGAAAGCAGCAAGGGAGAAACAAAGCGTAATCTTTAAGGGAGAGCAGATAAGATTAAGTGCTGATTTCTCAAAAGAAACCGTGCAAGAAGAGAGTGGAAGGACATATATCAAACACTCAACACAACTGCCAACCAAGAATACTGTACCCTTCAAAATTATCCATTAAATATGGATGGATGTAAGGGATTGCGGAAGATGGCGGAGGTGGAGAGCACAGTGTGAAGAGCCAGAGGGATAGCAGCCTGCATAGAGAGGATACCAGAGAGTACTTTACGCTCCACAGAGACTGACCATCACAGCGTGATGCGAACAGTAGGATTTTGAATCAGAACTTT